>NC_056739.1:1360512993-1360549822 GCF_019279795.1 Protopterus annectens
TTGGAGTGTCCAATCCACCTACAGCATGTCTTTGGGATGTGGGAGGAAACCGGAGCACCTGGAGGAAATCCACATGACCACAAGGAGAACATGCAGACTCCGCACAGAAGGCACCCCAGCCGAGGATTGAACCAGAGAACCTCTTGCTGTGAGGCGGCAATGTTAACCGCTGCACCACCCCAGCCGATCCATAATTTATTCACCATTTACTACAATTTTTTTTCACTATGGCTGTTATAACTGATTGATATTATAATACTGTCTGCAGAATGATTTGTACTCACATGCACCTGACAAATGTATCATCTACCAAAGTATTTTTCTGCTAAATGAAAACTATATAATAAATCAACTTATTAAATACGTAATTTAAATAAAGAGCAAGTTACCAAAATAAGCAGCCCCAGCTCATTAACAAAAATGTTCAGTTCACATCCCAGAATATCTTGATCTAGTCCAATGATTATCTACCCCATCCTACAAAGCAGCCATCCATAGTAAACCATAGCTATAAGAGATAAAACTTTTAAGTGAAAAGTGGGGGTCATTCTTCATGATTTATTCTCTAACATCCCAAATCACCCAGATAAATCCACCTGGTTGCACATGTGAAATATATTTTACTTTCTAATTTTCAATTAAGCAATAATTTTATATGGTGGTTGTTACAACCGGGTCTGTATTATATTGTCGAAAGCTTAAAAAAGCGAACGCTGATTGATCGACCTAATTTAAGCGAAAGCTTACAATCTCGAACTGTCAGATCAGCGATTTTTTTCCCAGGGAAAAAAATCACTGATCCAAAACACATACACACAACACAAGCACACCAAACAAACAGAAATCCACACACATTCACCTAAAATCTGATACCTAACCCTACACTAAACTATGCACACACCACTAACTACCCACTTACCTTAACCCAAACCCTAACCCTAAGGTCCGTCACTATCGCACACTCACCTCACTCGCTCCCTAACCCTAACTCACTTAAATCCGCCCTAACCCTCATGTCCACTCAATCGCACACACACCTAACCTGAGCCCTAACCCTAACTCACCTAAATCACCCTAACACTTACATCCACACAATCGCACACTTACCTGAATCTGACCGGTAACTTTCCACCATAACACTGAAAATACCAAAGCAACAGAAGCGGACAACCGAATTCTTTCCCTAGGAAAAAAATTGAGTTTCTGCTGCTTCGATATTTTGCAGTTTTGCGAAAATAAGTTAGATCAATCAGAGTTCACTTTTTTAAGCGTTCGAGGATATAATATAGACCCGTTACAACCACCCTGCACCTTAACAAAAGCAAAACAATTGGCATCAAACATCAGACAACTGCATATCTTATGTCAGAACTAATTTACTAACTACAAAACTTTAGCTTCAGTTTACACTAAAAGCAACTTTTATTCATCAAAAAACAAACTTACCAACTTAACAAACAAAAAATAGAACTCATTTATAATATATATATATATATATATATATATATATATATGCACACACACACACACACACACACACACACACACACACACACACACACACACACACACACACACAAACACACACACTTACACACACACACACACACACACACACACACACACACACACACACACTCACACACACACACACACACACACACACACACACACACACACAAACACATAGAGTGAGATACATATGTAGGTGGAATAGATTTGGCCATGGCACGCATTCATCGTGCACCTAACCTACGCCATTTGATTATAGACTGTCCTTACCCATCCCTGGTTGATAATTCACCCATAATGAGAATAACTGGGATCATGCCATAGATAATTTGAGGGGACGTATGCAATGGATAATGCATTTAGGAGCTGTTTCTGTCCATAAGCGGTACAGGGAGCAGTCCTGGGGTAAAGTTTCTTTTTTCTATCCATAAATCTAAGCTGCACTTGAAAATGGGCAGGGATGAACATCTTTATGTGAATGGGGAGTCTGTTCCATAGCAGCAGTGTCCTCTCTGAAATATACCTGTCCCCTCAAACCATTCTGTTGATATTGCAAAAGAAGTTTAGATCCCTGGACTGAGTATTTTTAATGCATTTGACTTGCTGATGTGTAGTAAATCCATCAGCAATGGGACAGAGGATGCCTTATATGCCAGACACAGGCCATCTTTTAACAGTCTGTAGGATACTGAGTATAGTGACAGGACTTTGAGTCGGTCCATGTACGGTATGTTGTTTAGGCCTTATATCCTTTTAGTAAGATATCTCTGTGGGCATTCCAGTTGTTGCATGTGTCTAGACAGATCCATGCCAAAGGGGCATTATATTCAAAGACTGACCTAATGATGACTGAGTAAAGGGAGACAATGACATCCCTAGACCTAGACACAATCCCTTAATTTATAAGCTGTGCAGTATAGAAGGACCTTCTTACAACAATAGACATATGCTGGTCAAAAGTTAGTTCACTGTCCACATAAGTTCCCAAATCCTGAAGAACTGGGTGGCATAGGGGTTTATTCACAGTTTATTTAGCTTTTCTACTGTGCTGGAATGGAAAATTGTGACAAAGGCTTTGGCCAGGTCAAGGTATGTGGTTTGAAACATTTTGCCTTCATCCATTGCTTTGATGACCATTTCAAAAAAATCCACCAAAGTAAGTCTGACCTGCCCTTGATGAATCCAAACTAAGACTGGGTCCAGTGTTTAGAGGTTCACTTTGTCCTGATTGATTAATTCCATGATACATATTTCCATGGTTTTGTTTGTTTGTACATTTGTGCTAAACAATACTATCTTTCTTTTGAAATGTTTAATGTACTCACTGGGAGTGTTCTATATTGAAGTTCATTAATATACTGCACTTAGCATCTACTAAATAAATCATCTTCACTCTCAGGCAGCTAAGGAAAGTTGGGGGTGGGTTGTTGGGGGGAATGTATATTCTGCATGAAAATAATGAAAACGTCGCTCTGGTTTGTTTTCTTTTCTATTGGTGTATGTCAATCTATATCATTGCTTAAACTGTGATTTAATAAAGATGTTTAAAAAATACATCTTAACCAAGAAAATCTTTGATTTGAGTTCCCTAATTTACACAAACCAACTAAGAGTCTTGCCACTTTACTTCATCTCCTACAGAGATCATGCAGTGATTTTGCTGGGGCTACAGTGCTGTGAATGACCCAGCCCTGCTTAACCTCCACACCTCTGAAATACAAGAAATAGCACCAGCACCCACTCTGAAGACCTAAACCTAAATCACAGTATAAACAGAACCTGTTGGTGTAACAGATATCCCCCTCCTGAAGGAATCCCTACCTATGGAACAAACCCTACCTCCACTCCACATTAAACAAATTAGTTCCCACTCTCCCTTTAAAACTGACCTTGATGAGTGGTTAAGGATCTGTAAATTCACATTGGGCTTAATACTCTGGTCCTTATAGTTGAAAAAAGAACAAATAATTTGATTTGCATTGGCTAGGCTCCTAAAGGTCTTTTGGATACATTGTCTAGTAAGAACCTTTGACCACCCTACAGAGAAAATGGACAGTATGACTTCATGTTTTAAAGATGCATAACAGAAACTAAACACAGAAAGACATTATGATTTCCATGAACTAGTATAAAATAATATTTTCACATATACTAATGTATGAATCAGATGTGTTACTGAAACATATACTGGCCAAGAAGTGCCTCCGTGAGCAAAATAACTGCGCCTGTTAAAATTAGAGTAAAATGCAGAAATTTAACTTCTATAATATATGTGGTAAAAAAAGCTAGCATTATCTGCTAGACCATAGATAAGAAAGACAGAACTAAACTAGTACTTTATTAAAAGACTGCAGGAGGCAGCTAAGAGCACTAATTAGATACAGATGAGAAGTTATCATAGCTATTAAAAGAAGCTAAGGTTTTCAGTAAAAGTAAGAAAGCAAAGAATGAACTAGAACCAAATGTTAATCCAAAATTTTCTAGAAGGACATGGAAATGAGGAAAGAGTCCAACTGGGCATTGGAGAAAGCATATGACAAGGTCCCGAGCAGTAATTCGAAGTCCTGGAAACATTGGCAGGATTAGTTCATGCTATGTTCAAGAACCCAATGTCATAAGTACAAGCATTGTTTGGTTTCAGACTGACAGAGTGGTTCACAGTAGAAGAGTATGTGCATCGGGTTTCAACAAACAGCTGTATGGAGACAATGTGGCATTATAAGAAGGCTCTGCACAGGAAGTTCATCAAATGACAGGGGACTGGAACGCAAACTGAAGTCACATGGGATGAAATGGAGTACAGGCAAGACAGTTGTCATGGCAGCAAATGGCGGAAATCAGAAGATGAAAACTGAGATAGAAGGGAAAGAGTGGAACAGGTTAACAGCTTCAAGTAACTGGGAGGGCTGGAAGAAGAAAAGGGAGGTCTGAATGAGTTGGTCAAAACTAGAATCAGAGATGTTGCAACTAACCAGCACAGAGTGTCAGAGGTAATATGTAACAGAAGAATGACAAAAAAGGTAGGGTGTACAAAACAGGAATGTGAGCAGCACTTCTGTATGGTACAGAAATCTAGGCAGTGAAGGCACAGTAGTATAGGAAGCATGTGATGATGATGATGATGATGATAATAAACTGCCTGTGGTGGGTGGTAGGATGGACACTGTGGAACACATGAAGAATCTGAAGAAATGAAGACATCAGACAAAAACCATAGTAACCCTAATAGCAGAGAAGGTCAACAACAGATTATGGTGGTTCGGTCATATGTGCAAAAAAGCAGAACATAATTTGTGAGAAGTACAGGAAGAAAGCAAGAGAAGATAAGGACATCCTGCCAAGAAACAGATGGATTGTGTGAAATAAGACCTGTAAAAAGAAAGCATGACTGTCATGGAAGGTAGAAGAGTGGCACTGAATCAAAATAGGTAATGACAGTTAATGTGACATCAAGACCACATGCAGAAAAATAAGAACAATGTCAGGATTGATGTTGATAATGAAGAATGACCACCAACCACTTCTAACAATATTAGGACCAAGAAAGGGGTATCTTTGACGATGAGGACCAGTTACTATATTATTCGTAGTTCTTCATAGTTAACTACAAGCAGGAAAGCAACAAAAGCATGCTGATGGGTTGCTATGATTATCATTTGAAGCACTAACAATTGTGAATTCAGTGGATATGCATGACATAATGTTTGTGCAGCAACCCGTGATAAATGCTGCTATAAAGAGATAGAGAGAGAGAGACCAGGAATGATCTGGCACCGACTCAAGTATATGCACTAACTTCAAAATGATGATTACAAATGATGAACAGATATACACAACCTTTGCTGTGAATTAACAGCAATTATGCCTGTGGAAAACAAGTACACTAAGTGACTTCAGAGTAGCATGTCACAATGATAACTTCTATTTTCACTTAACATTACCAAGTCTGTTCCTGAAACATATCTTAGTTCTGATCACTGTTTTACTCTTCATTCCATGAGACACGTTGGTGTGCATTTTATTGATTATCTGCACAGTTCAGCTGCTTGAGCTAAAATTAAACCTAAATGTAGAGCAAAAAGGACAAATCCAATGCTGGGGTTCCTAAATAAACTGAACTGATGTTGCCCTGCTCATCTCCAGAAGACACATGCATAATGGTTGACTGTTCTATACTGCAAGTGGGCTCTGCCCATTTCACTCCTCTCCCAATCCCATCCCCAGCCATCCCACTTCCTTCAATAGCTATAACCTCACAACCACTGCACTAACAAACAATCAGACCAGCAAACTGAGCATTAAGGAACAAGCCATAAATTAACTCTTACTGTGTCACCCCTGTATCCAGTGCAAATATATTAGCTAACTGCGGCATCCTACCAAAAACAACTGAGCTCCCTCCCCCAAAGCTCTAACAGCTATATCTAAATTATTTAAATTATTTAAATAACTTTACAAAACTAACTCAGTCAAGTTTAAAGCTATAGAAACAACTTTATAACATAACTAAATATTTAACACCTTCCCCAAATTACACAAGTTATGTACCTATCGCTTCTAAGTGTGGTACTTGCTTCAGTAAACAATCTTATACTGTACTTTAAAACTTCCTTACCCGAAGTCATGTCAACAAAGCCACTAACACTGCCATAAAAGAAGCCATTGGCACCTACACAGACTCCCCCAGCATCACAAAATTTACAAAACTGTCCAAAGTTGGTATTTCATTATACAAAGAAAATTCAGGAAGTTCAGAACCATACAAAATAGCCCAGAACCCACTCTCAACGCTGCCCTTAACACCTACCAGCATAGTACCTTAAAAGACAACCCCAAAATAACATCCATTAACCTTATTACTATAAACAACAAATGGAGCACCTTTGAAGCCATGGTAATCCAGCACAACCTATGCATATATATATAATGTCTGAGATTGCACTACAATGAGGAAAGGGCAAATTCCCTGATCTTCACTATACCACAGTCTTGCACAAAAGGAAAGCTGGTATTTTTGATCAGCTGCTTTTTGATCAAAAGTACTGGCTTTTCACAATTCGACAAAATTACCATTTGCCAGAAGGTATGATTATGTATATGTATGTGTGTCTGTATGTATACCCTTTTATAGCCCTTATGAATTACTGCATTAAGAAAATACAACCTCCATGCTCAGTGTATACTACAGGGTGTTCTAAACAACAAGCCAGAACTATTAAGATCTCTCTCACTGTTAAGCCTATCAAAACTTGTTTTCAAACCAACTAACCAAACCCCTCAGCAACAACAATGCATTAGTCAACATTGTAATAACCAGTATCCTCCACAACTGTGTACTATGATACCTAGAGTGACCACTTCACAGTTCTAATGCAGCAGTCAAAAATGCACAAATACTTGCCTTCATATGGCCTCTCCAAGTCAATGTGGAAACTCTGTTCTTGATGGAAATGGACACCAAAGAGTGGAACACAATATACAAAGATGGCAATTCTATCACAGTCCTCACTGGTTTCTATAATACTCTGTCCCCTAGCTAACACAGACTCTTCTCCAGATCCCCTTAAGACAGAGATGATTAAGTGGAAAACCACTGCACCTAGTTAACATCAGAACTCAAATCCCACTTAAGGCAAAGAGATCCTTCTTGGAAACAGGAATTCAATTCTCTCACACATAACAAATGATGATGCTTATTTACTTTTTAGACCTCCTTCACACATAGCTGTTATATCTAAAGCAATGTGTTTATGTGTTCTGCAAACAGTACAAGTTAGACAATTCAAACAATTTTTGATCTCCATTAAATCTCTAAAAAATAACATTATAGTACAAAGTGACACTCATAAATCTCTCTTAAAGTAAATACTAGACAGCATAAAAATGTAATTTCTCTAAATTCGTCCAGCCAGCACATATACTCTACCAACTTCAAGAACCACACCCCCTCCTCTACACCATGTCACTTTCCTAATACTGCTAGTTTGCACATTAAACTTATTAATTATAAAAATTTAGAAAAATGTTTCAGAACTTAGATACTGTAAAAACACCACAGGCCCCGATTTTACATACAAAATTTTCTTAAAACTGGAATTCTCTATTAAAATTAAGCCTTTTATTCAGATTAGCCATATTTTTATTCTGCAACCAAATCCATGGATCATTATCAGCAGGTCTGTCTCATCACTCTGTGGCTATGGGCCCATAGCAAACCATTATCCACTCCCCAAAATATTAAATAAAGACCCCCTTTGGTTATTAGAACATGCTGAAAAACATTCTGTCTGACAAGCAACATCATTTCCAAACATGAATACAGCATTTTAACAGCAATATACTCTGTAACAAATCAAATATGTCTAGACGTGGAAAAGAAAATCACCCAGGCAGCACATAAAGCATTCCTAGCAGTAGACCCCCACTGCCTATTAAACACATCTGTGATGTTTGGCATGAGTGGGGTCTTACACTGAATTAGGTGTTATCTCACAGGCACATATCATATAGTGATTTCAAGCAATATGTCCTCAGACATAGGAATATTCCCCCCAAAAAACTAATCCAGGATCAGTTCCTGTCTCCTCCTTTCTTTCTATGCCAGCTCACTTTTCTCTGACTCCCCCCCCCAAACTGTGCTATGTATACAGATGAACTTATCCTCACAAGATATGTCCGTTCATACCTAAAGTAAGACAATTCCTACAAATTGGTTTTTAACCCCTTTGAAATACACAGTTCAAGAAAATGTCAATTAAATGCTCAAAAGTAGCAGTAAAGATGTTTGGATCATCACGAAACCTAGCTCAAAACCATTATCTCCATCAAAACCCATAGTATACACTAATATTATATGCTAGAATGCAAAAATTACTTAAGGTGTTGTTTGACCAGCATCTGAATTTATCTCATCATATGAACTCAAGCATTCAAAGAGCACTCTCAAAAAGTGAAACTCTCCTACCAGCTTTCATAGCTTCTAACTCCAGAGGCTACTAGAGCCATTGGTATAAATTTGCTTCTCTAAAAACTTGAGAGTATACACTCTCCATCATAGCTTTGAACTCTGCACTCTACAGTTGGCAGTCAACAAAATCTGTGTATTGTGTTAGGATGTTAAAATACTTACAGAAATATGAAAATTATGAGGACATGCATAATTGATGTACAAACATTTAATATATTTCTATATGTACAAGACAGAGGTCATGTATCAATGCAGTTGCATTGTTCATAATTTAAGATTCATGATCAGATATGCCATACTAATATACAACATGGTTTTGCAATTAAAATAAATCTGAACAGGCAGTTTTAGATGCCTGGCCCTGGAGATGTTGCTAGACTAACCCTGGAGAAATACCAAGAGGCATCACTAGGGTTGCAGTTTAATTGTATCTAACATAAATATTGTCACTTTAGCAAATAGATATATTGTAAATATACATAAATTATGCATAATCAAGTTTGCCTTCAGTGATTACAGTATAACTCAATATTCTTCTCTTAAACATCCAACACATCAAGAAAGAGCTCTATAAGCAAATGCAAGACTCATCCCTGTACCTATTTTATGGACATGGGCTAACAGCCATTATATAACTGCAAACTTAGTAGTACAGCTTCCTTGATTATTTCTCCTGATATGATTGCAACGTCTACTGAATGTACTCCTGCAAATAGCACCTTAAGTCAGAATTTCTCTTAAATATTTTTTCTTGTTAAATCGAACTCTTTGATTGGAGTAGAATAGAACAGAGTAGTATTACCACTCATTTTGAAGCCATATACCAAGATGAAAGTCTCACCAGACCATTAACTAAATCAGAGTGGATGACTATAGGAGCATTTTAGTGAAACATCACCAACTAGCTTCACACCATAAGATGGATGATAGACCTGAACTTTGCCCACATCCCATCATAAAAAGATGTGAGCCCCAGAAGGTTGACAGATTGCATATTTAGGAGAAAAGGGATACAAAATGAAGTCTAGAAACACCACTGAGTGACCAAGATGCTGATGTTATAGCATCCTGAGCCCTCTTAAAGATCTGTAAAAGACATTGCTGCAAGCACTGTTTAACCACATAGACAGTATCTTAGAAGCCAGAGAAAACCCCTTCTTAGATGCTAAATTTATAGGGAAAAACATACTTCCTGATCATAAAATATTACCATAGTTACTAATCAGAGTATCCAAAATTATTAATGACAGCAATTGAAACATTTCTTATCATATGTAGAGGTTCATAAGTTCATATAAAGCTTACAGCCTAGTAGCTCTCAAGAAACTTGACTGTACTTATCCCATACTGGAACATTACATATCCATGTATTCATTTAGCTCCTTCTTAAAGACTGCTATAGAGTGTTAAGTGTTTGACAGGCAGAAGTAGTTTATCACAAAAAGAGATGCTGGGTAATTAATTAATCAGTCCTGCTTATTACTACTGTAAATAGAGATGCTAAAGTTGACAATTTAGAATTAAATATCAAGGTTATCACTCAAGACGTAATATAAGACTGAGAACGAGAGGAGTTCTTTAAGCTTTTTTGAATAACTCAGGTGCTGAAAGCCATCAGTCAATCTGATCACGAACCTTTGTACTCTTTCAAGTTAAATGATGTGTTCTGTTAAAAGCATACAGATGGGAAAAATGTACTTAAGGGCTGGGTGAATAAATGAGGTATAAAAGAGAGCAATAATTTCTCCAGACTGGCTGGAGAGCCCCCTCAGAATATTGCATGCTACAGTGAAGACCTTCTTTCCTACTGTTATGACCTGCTGATCAGGAGAGTTCTCTGTAGAAGAATAGCTGGTCCTTTACAACAGTATCCTGTGGGAAATGTTTTCCTTCTGTATAACAGTTAAGAGGAATTATTTGCTTTCCAAATGTAATTTGGTTACATGTGTTGTTACTGTGAGTCTAGCCTTTGTTTTTACACCAGGTGTGGGTTATGACTAACCACCAATGGAGTACTGACATATTTGTAGTTGAGGCAATAATCATACCAAGTTTGCAACCTTGGTCATTCATAGGGCATGGATGTTAAGGTGTCTGAGAAAAGTATACCAAAATGTAGAGGGTGCAGTAACCTTTTGGCACCTTTGTCTTGACTGCTGGTGTGAACAGCTGACCAATTACTATTATTATTTAGGTTCAGAGTGCAAGTGAGCCAAGAGATCACGTATTAACTTTGAGCTCCCTTATTTCACTTAAAATCCCTAAGTGCGTGTGTGAGATAATGTTAAAACTCTGACAAGCTCCATTCATTAACAATCGAATGTTTGCTACCAATAAGAAAATAGTCAAACATATTTTCTAAGAGTATGGAAACAGCGTGTTTTTAACCTTATGAGGGCTGCCACACTTTGATCTTGGATGATACATAGAGATTTGCAGTCTACATACTTTTTAACATTAGCAAGGCTGCTATGGTTTGGTCTTGAGTGATTTATGAAAGTTTGCTTTCTGAATATATGCTATATATTATTACCTTAATAAATCAAAATACTGTTTGTGCTAAAATGCAATGGTGCCTCAGGTTCAAGGACAGTGGTTTAGAAACAATAATGCCAACACCATTTAGTCAGTACATGCTGGTTTACTGCTTACTGATCATTTTGTTATTGATAAAAGGCCACAATCAGGAAGCTTCAACCTGTTTAAATTTCACCAAGTCAAGTCATCTGCACCCATAATGTAGGGAGTTTGGTCCCTATACCCCTTGACTTATATATACTAACTCTGCAATTGCACACCTCAGGGGGAAACTGAATACCTTGTCCTTTAAGTTATGTAGTCTCACTGTTTGCTAACATACCAGCTTTCAGACTGGTGTCATCACAACTACCAAATGAAATAGATCCACATGAGCTATGATCTTTAGAACACCACAACAGTGCATATGCTTATGATGTATACACACACATTAGCATTGCACAACAGACAAATGTGGCAATTTATAAAGGACACACTGCCCTGCTGCTCTGGACCCTGTGTATTTATTAATGCAATTTGTATTCAAAGTACAGTTGCTATGTGGTTTCAACTCTGAGATGGATTATTTTCTCTTTTTACTGGATTACTGTTTATCCATTTTTCAAACATACTCAAACTTTTGACCCAGTCCCATCACTGATTAAATCTCCCTAGTCTCTGACCATCACCCATGCTTCAGTTTTGTCTTACTGCATTTGTTCCCTCACGTCTGTTGCCTGAATGATACCTGCACAAATGTGAAGGTAAGACGTGTCTGTACAATGAAATAACTGCCATTGTGGATGGGGATTGCAGACAGGCAAGTTATTTTTCTGCACAGTTTTTAAACATTTTGACTATACTCATGGCTAATGTTAGGATGGACTGACCACATACATTCTTTTTCATGTCTGCCACCCAAATTTGGCAATGATTAAAAAGTATTTTGTGCTTATACTTTCAGTTTCTGCCACCTAATGATCATGTAGTTATTTTTGGCAAATTAGTTAAGGCCAAGTAGGTATACAGCTTTGTATTTATTTTCTTTTGTTCACTGGGAAAGTGACTGGATTACAGAGCCCATTTTCAGTGTAGACCCAAGGAGAAAAGCTCCAAGAAATAGATGTACAATATGGACAAAATCCTAAGAAATACTGATTGCTGGGTTGTTTGCAAGATGGTGTAGTATTTTTTGTACATTATGAGCTACATATATGATATATGGTGTAGTAGTTGTAGTCAGTTCAGGTTCCACAGGGAAATACACTAATGGCTTTGGTTTGGGTGGTTTGATGCAAATTTACATATTTACTATAGTACTGTTCAAGCTTGTTTAATAATGTAGTCTAAGGATTTCTGAAAACTGTTGAAGCATAGTGCTGGACTGGAAATAAGAGGGATGATAAAGTTACTTCCCTGATGTGGTATCAGATAGGTATTTGCTTTGTAAAGTAGCCCTAATTTGCAGTGGGTCTTTTGGACAGCAATGCTAATGTGCTGCCGACTGTAAGTTTGTAATCTACTACAAAGACACTCATTGTAGGGAGCTGAGACATTCATTTGTATTTATTTACTTTTTTAATATTTTTGGTCTCTGTGTAGCTGACCAACAAATATTGTTTGAAACGTTTTCTCTAGTTTGACTGCTGAGAGTCACCAGGCAACCCCACTCCCCGAGGCGGATCCTGATTGTCTGAAGAGTTCCACATATGTGATTGATTTAGCCCACTGATCTGCTGTTCTGCATTGAACACTGGTGGCTCCGCTTTGTGATTTTTGACTGGCTCATATACCACAATTACAGCCAACCAGCATTATGGTGTATGAGCTAATCAAGCAACTGCTCCTGAGGCAAAGGGAACCAGTCAGGAGGAACAAAATGCAGCCATTCACATGTCACTACTAGTTTTTGCACCACTGCAATGCCTTCAAAAAGGATATTGTATGACACATTAAGATTATCGTGCTTGGATTTATGGCTAGAAAGGAGGTCTTCATCTGACTACATGACATCCTGGATGGTGTTTCCTGAGCTAAGGAAGATATGTTTGAACATCCTTACACTCTGACCATGGATAAGAGTGTCAGGATATGGAGAATGGACAAAGAGTCGGTGGTTGAATGGGAGTTGCTACGGGTACTGCAGTGCATCAGGTACAGTGACTGTATACCAGACCACTAACAACCTGAGGGAAAAGAGCTTACAAAAGTGCTGAGATTTGCTTTACTTGGGTTGGGATGGTTGTGGTGGTCCTGTTGCTAGGCTGCTGACTGCTGTTGCTGCCTGGAAGATATACCCATGCCTTGGATATATATATTTTTTTGTTCATGAATGTATTTGGGGATTGTGGATTACTGGACTTGTGGAGCTGCAGCTGTTTTGCCCTATTAGGCAGAGGTAAGTGGCTGAAGTGTAGAGTGTAGGAGTGATTAAACATCATCTCAGAGTAGAATTCCAGATTTTTGCAGAATGTCCACATTTTTGCTTTGTATTTTTGGTCTGTTCCTCATACAATTTGTGGTTGTCTGGCAAATCACTGAGGATTCAAGTCACAAAATAATGACATACATTTGAGTTTCAGACTTCATATCCTTCAGAAAATGCATGCTAACACAAATCCTGTTATTCATGCAGCTTTCTGTTTACAAGAGCAATTGCTATAATTTGGCGCTTGTACATTATAAATTTAGAATAATATTTTCCTGTAAAAATAGATATTTCCATTTATTTTTTCATCTGATTTCTGTCCCTTTCATGCTTTAATTTCTACTGTTGACTGTTCACTACTGCTACTATAATTTGCTGCTTGTGGGTTTCTAATGTAGATAGCTTCTTTTTTTTTAATTTTTCCAAGTCGTTTGGGTTTCTATTACTATGATGGGAATGGACCCCATTCCTAAGTCAAAGTATGATTAAAGTTCATGAAATTAGTATTGTTTAAATTTTTGATGTTAGCCAGAAGTACTCTTCACAGCACCTGCAACGTGCCAAGTAATAACTCCTTCTGCAATTCATATGGAGTAACATGTATTGGTAACATATATAAGTACGACTGTAAATTTTTTTTATAAGACTTGTTACTCCTACTACTACTGGAACTGTCTGGTTATGCTTCTTCCACAGAGCCCTCATTTCTGCCTGCAAATCCTGGTATTTTTTAACTTTGTGTCTCTCTGTAAGACACTGTAGTCACTAGGTGAAACAATTTCAGTGCGCAATGCTACTTTTATCATCTTTTCATGGACTACTATATCTGTTTTTCTTGCATCTATTTTTTTGAACTGTTGGTAATGGATGGTCCCATGTAATGTAGATTTCATCATTTTCTATGATGCTTTGTGGCTCATATTTCCAGTGATTTTCAGCCACTTTAGTACCGTAATGTTTCCACAATCCCCAGTGCAACAGTCTTACCACATTATTATGCATTTCAGTATACAGTCCTTCTGCCATTAGTATGTCACAACCAGCAACAAGGTGTGCAACTGTTTCCAATCCTCTTTTACAAAACCTACATTTGCTTGTTTCTCATATGTTCAATGGACATTGTAAACCAGCATGTACGTAGGCTACTATCTTGTGCCGCCTTTATTAAACCTTTCATCTTTTGGTTTGAATTCGCCTCTCCTTAACATTCCACTGTTTGATCCTGATCAACATGAGGTTATTCCAAGAGTTTTCTATACTTGCAAATGTACTTATGCATTTTCCACATTTATTGCATTCTCATCTGATCCTTCACCTTATATTTCTTTTTTCTTTTTTTTTTGGTTCAGTCAGTTGTTACTTGATTTTTATCTACTCGTGGTTTGATCTCCATTCCCGCTTGATTCTGATATGCTTCTCCTAAATTAAGCAGGGAAGTCATTTTAGACTTATTCTGCTCATGTTTTAAAACCTTCACTACATTTGGGTCTTATGAGGTCAGAAGATATGTAAGCAGTTCCACAATTACAGATCTATACAGTGTTTTACTTCCTTTTGCCTTGTTTCCCAATTCTTTATAAAACTTTTTTGGGTCATCAATAAATTGCTTATTTTGTACTTTTCCTTTATATTTATCTGCATATCTTCTAAGTTTTTCTGCCTGTGCTATTTTTAGTTTATTATTTGCAATAGTACATGATAGAGCATGATCTGTTCTGATATTGTGCATTGCTTTTATCACGTCTATCTTTCTGAGTATTTTTGTTGATCTGTTCCCTCTTCTATATCCTTCTAACAGTGACACTTCTTGTCTTAATTGCTTTATGGGTTTCTCTATTCGATACTTTCCTGATGGCATTTGATTTCTCCCTTTCCTTTCCCTTACTACCCTGTGTTTTTGTGGTAGGACTTTAATTTAGCTGCACAGTAATAGATCCTATTTACGTCTGTTATATCGCATGAATCTCTATCAACAGTCCTAATTACTGTGTTCATTTGTTTTATCAAACTTCTAACTTTTGGAGTTTTATTGACTTTCTGTAGTCTGTTTCTTTCATTGATCTTAACAGGTCCGTTCATGTCTATTAAATCAAGCAACTCTTCTGTTAGATAATTTTCTTCTAAATTGAGGGCACATTCTTTGCCCTTCATTTCCTGCAGGCATTCTATAGAAAGTTCCAGAGCATCTTCCTGTGCTACAGTCTCTTCAGTTTCATCCTGTGTCATCTGTTGCTTTTTCATATGGAAACTCATTGGCCTATCACTCCACATTGACTGTGTCAGAGTTGCCAGTTTCCTGTTCCTTCCCTTGTAGTCCAACTCCAGCTGAATGTTTGCACTGGTTTCCTGTGGGAGGCTCCAATGTACCTTCATATAGCAACTGATTAGATGTTTCCCACTCCACTTTTTTCTCCTTAATTTGGGGATCCATTGCTCTATCCTGCTGTCATGTTATCAGAGTCAGATTTTCTACACTAAATCCTTCACTTTGCAGGTAATCCATAACATTGCTTGATATCTTCTGGAGCATTTCTCCCCGGGCCTCCGCTGAAAACAGGATCTGTGGAACCTAGTCGGACTTTCCCGGTCAACAAATGTTAAATAAAATAAATAAATAAAATAAATATCATTGCTGGAGCCTTCCTGTGTCCTAACAGAGTGCTCTTCAAAATATCTGGAGACATACAAAGCTAAGTATATTTTCCTGGCACTTCAGAGTTGTGTACTGTTAATTGTTGCTTGACTAATTTTATATCATTGCTGGCTGACTTCAGAGTTGTGCACTGTTATTTTTGCTTCACTGTATAGATTTTCAGATCTCTGCTGAAGGTGTTTTTCCCCACCTCCCCCTATTTCTGCTGTGTCTTAAGTTGGTATAACTGGTTTTACATCCTGTGTGTTATCTGACTATCTCAAGGATTACGTGCATAAAATTAGACCCTGTTAGTAAGAGTCTGCATATCATTGCTGGAGCCTTCCTGTGTCCCAACAGAGTGCTCTTCAAAATATCTGGAGACATACAAAGCTAAGTATATTTTCCTGGCACTTCAGAGTTGTGTACTGTTAATTGTTGATTGACTAATTTTATATCATTGCTGGCTGACTTCAGAGTTGTGCACTATTATTTTTGCTTCACTGTATAATTTTTCAGATCTTTTTTTCCCCTACCTCACCCTACATATTCCTGTCTTGTTGTTTAAATCTGGAGGCTTTTGCAGTTGCCTGCCCCCACTGTAGATTTGATCTGGGACACTCCCCCCAGTCCCATCTCTTTACCTCATTCTACCTAATAGACTCCTTCTGCACTTGTTTTTAGTCATTTTTAATTTAATTGCATTTTTTTAAACTGTTTGGTCTAACATTGTTACATACTCAAGTGTTCTAGCTTGCACTGCATTTGAATTGTTTTTACTTTTGTTTAAGCTGCTTTTCTGTATATAAAAAAAAATCTAAGCCTGTTTCTTACCTTTCCTGTAACTAGTGTAGTCCAGATCCAGATTTGCTGTATCCAGGACTGTATGTAAGCTTCTGAGCCCTTTAAGTTTTCTGTGTTGAAGGGAA
The DNA here is from genome assembly GCF_019279795.1 of Protopterus annectens. Lineage (NCBI taxonomy): Eukaryota > Metazoa > Chordata > Ceratodontiformes > Protopteridae > Protopterus > Protopterus annectens. The sequence continues at coordinate 1,360,529,979 of NC_056739.1, forward strand.
GCCTTCTAGCTTATCAGTGGGAGTGGTAAGCACTAGGTAACCTATCTACCAGACTACCACAAAAGGAGTGGTTCAGGCCCAGAAATTGTAGTTATTGGCCGTTTGGGCAGTTTCTCCATCTCTCTCAACTTTCAGATTTAAAAGCCCACATTTGCACTTGTTTCCCCCCTTTCCTGTAACTAGTTTAGTCCAGATACATATGCTTAGTTTTAGCACTTGAATTTGCTTATTCGTGATCAGCACTTGTTCAGAACTTGTTGTAAGCACTAAATAAGCTACTAATTACTACAGCACTCAACCTTCCTCATTACCTAGAGGAAAACAGTTCTGGTACTTACTTTCCTCACTTGCTTAGAGAAAACCAGCTCTTGTACTCACTTACCTCACTTATCTAGAGGATAAAAGATAAAAGATCAAACCAAAAGGGTTTTACTTCACAAATATTCAGAAAGGAAACGTACGGCAATTCATATTTGCATTTTGATAGCGGTCATCCTTGGCACATCAAAAAGGGCATTATTAAAGGACAGCTTGTGAGAGCGTCCAGAATGTGCAGTACGAATAGATTATTTCTTGATGAAGTTGAATTCTTAAGAAAAGCATTTTTAAGTAGGGGTTACCCATCCACACTGTTTCAAACAACAGTGAATGAAATCTCACACAAAAGAGAACATGATTTTAGACCTATACTGGGAACAGGTTTAGTAACATTCAAGAAACAAGAAGCTGCAAATATTGGCAGGCACAGTAATTTTGTATACACATATTCTCAAGATGCTACATTTATTGAGAACACGTTCAAGAATTTATGGCCCTTGATTTCCATGCAGGATGAATTTAACAAAATTTTTCCGGAACACATTTCTTTCATTAGAAAAAGAAATATTAATTTGAAAGGAATATTTGAGCAAAACATGAATGCAATAGAGAAACAACAAGGTTTGGTACTTAAAAGAAAAGGGACTTTTTCATGTGGCAGATGCAACCAGTGTGCATTTCTTATTAATAAAGACCAAGTTTGTATCCCCTCTTGTAAAACTACTCTGTATGCTAAGTGCAATTACAATTGTAATTCATCGGGTGTGGTATATATTGGATTCTGCCAGAATTGCCCATCATTCTATGTGGGCAAAACTGAAAGGCAATTAAAACGCAGAATATACGAACATATAAATGATATTAAAACAAAGAAAGAAACAAATGCCTTTTACAAGCACTCCCTGAGTTGTAAGAACATGTCATTAAAATTTTTTGTTGATAGGGTAAGACAAGACTTAAGGGGTGGAGACTGGGAGACGGCTCTTGGCATAAAGGAGTTAATCTGGCAGCTAAAGCTTAATGCGACAAAGCATCCAGGCTTAAATGAGGGGATTAGTATTGGTGACATTCTTAGAGCCAAAAGAAATAGGTTAAAATGAAGCACACACATACAGACACATTTTTTATGCATATTCATAACAAATGTACATTTTTGTAACAGTTTATGACAATAGGTGAGGGAATAACACAGTGTTACACAAGAATTGTGGATTTTATAAAATTAACTAAAATAAGTTCTAGTTATACACATGAAACTAGACTATGACTTTTTTAATTTCTTAGTAATAGTGGTTAATTTTAGTAATTTATCAGTTGAATGTAGTGCATTTTAATATAAGTTTGCAATGCATTTATTGTTTTTTTAAACAAGAACTTTATGCAACATCCTGACGATTATTCGAAAATGTTTCTTTTTATTAATCATGCAGTAAGCATTTACAAGTTCAGTGAAAGCATTTAATGTATTTTAAAGAAATGGAAGCATATACATTTTACATAAAATTTTTAAATGACTTAAATGCATTTAATTGATGGTAATAATTCAATTAATTCGATCATATGACAGGGTTGTTTTAATTTAAAACTGGAGCTGTGCAACAACCCAGTACACTTGAAAAAGCCCGTTACGAACGGGCGAAAGCGCTTGTGGTTATCCTTGTGTTTTATTCGTTGTGGTGCTGTGGAATAAAATATTTGGTACATCTATCTGCTCGTTTTCCTGGTTGATTTCTAAACTTCTGAAGTGTTTGCTAAAAGTACGGAAGTGGTGTTTTACCAATAGAACTGTTCTGGGCAGCTTACGGAGAGTGTGGTGTCTCTTTGCTTTTGGATTTCGTGGTTTGGTGTTGCTAAAGTTTTTTCTGACTTGTTCAGAACTTGTTGTAAGCACTAAATAAGCTACTAATTACTACAGCACTCAACCTTCCTCATTACCTAGAGGAAAACAGTTTTGGTACTTACTTTCCTCACTTGCTTAGAGAAAACCAGCTCTTGTACTCACTTACCTCACTTATCTAGAGGAAAATAGTTTTTTATTCAGGCATGTCCACGGGTCAGCTCCCAGTGTTCTCTCCTCCCTATCCGATGAATCTGGGCATCTTGGGGCAATGTAGAAATTGCCTAATGTACACAGACAACCCTCTCCTCCTACCACCCAACACTACAACCTGTGAGAGATGCAATTATCTAGCCAAATTGGAGGTAAAGCTCTCTCCAACCAAGACTGAACTTGACAGTCAAGAGGAGAAGGTAAACACTTGCACCACACCACACTCATCACATAGTCTCACTAAATCTACACCACCAAAATCCACACATAGAAACACAAAAACATTTGCAGAGGCTCTCAATAATAATCTGCTCAAGCAACAGAGACCTCCAAAGCAGAAATGCAAGCAACCTCCACCCCCCAACACAACCCAAATGACACATAGCCCACAGACTCAGTGTGCCACTCAACCACAGCCAATAAGACAAAACAACATACCCAACACACTAGTCATAGGTGACTCTATAGTCAGGCACACTGATGTCCCACTCACCAGGCTAAACAAGGAGAAGGTTACTGTCAGCTGCCTGTCGGGTGCCAGGATCCGCCACATAACCCACACACTCAGGTCACTCCACAACAAGTACAAATATGACTCTGTCATTGTCCATGTTGGTGTGAATGACCTGAGACATACCTCCCTGGACTACATGAAAAGAAACATGGAAGAGCTCTCCGATCTTGTAGCCCACGCAGGTACGACCCTAGCCCTGAGTAGCATTCTGACATCACCCAGAATGATACCGCAGTACAAGGACAAAATGATTGACTTCAACAATTGACTAAGCTTCTGGTGTCATTCTAAAGGGATCCAGTATCTGTCTGCCTGGGATGACATAGTCGACAGACCACAATGCTTTTCAAGAGATGGCCTGCACCTGTCACCCCTGGGATTTTGGATACTGGCTAAGGTTCATGCTGCCCATATAGTGTCTTTTTTAGGCAAGGTTCAAATGACAAATTCACCACCATAACAGGAACAGGCAAGCAAAAAACTGAGGGTGATGCTACTCAATGCTAAAAGTCTAAATGTCAAAATGCAATCACTCGAGGCACTCCTTAAAATGGAGAACATCGATATCTGTGCAGTGACTGAGACCTGGTTCAAGGCTCCGGAGAGCACCCCTGCACTACCAGGCTATAACTCATACCACACTTTTCAGCCATGTAACCTGGCCCATAGCACCAAAGGCGGAGGTGTGTCCATATTCATTAAGGATAGTTGCTCAGCATAATGCATCTGAGGTTATCCAAGTGCAACTAACTCTGGGCAAAACTGCAATCCAAATTGTTGCTTGCTACTGATCCCCCACCATGCCCCAGGATTCCCACTCCTCTTTTCTTGATGTACTGGAAAATATTAGGGTTCAACCAAACACCCTAATAATGGGTGATTTCAACTACTCCACCATTAACTGGGAAAACTACTCATGTACCAACTCCTTCACTCAATGCTTTCTGGAATTCATAAACTCCAGTGCCCTGGATCAACTTATCCACACCCCCACCAGGGGCAACAGTATCCTAGATCTAGTCATTACCAACATGAGTGACCGGTGTTCCACACCTGAAGTTAATGCCTCATTGGTCCGATCCGACCATAAGCTAATCACCCTAGTTATCCACATCCTGCCTCCCCCGCCACATTAAGGAAACCACGGTAAAACATTTCTCCAAAGCCAACTTCATGCTACTTAAGACAGAAGTGGTGAACTTCATGATACCCATGCAGATGGACAATATAGTTATGACTACTGAATCCTACACAATTGCACTTTATAAGCACTTACATGAGTGCATGGATCATGCTAACCCAAACAGAACCAAGATGCTATCCTCCCAATAAAGGAAGCCAATCTGGTGGTCCCCTGCCATAAACAAACTGTACAACAGAAGGAAGAAACTGTTGCAAAAAAGAGTAAAATCCCATGAGTGGAGGAGCTCCCTGGTCAGCCTCAGTAAGAAGCTACGATCCCTGATAAAATCCTCCAAAGCTAGTTACAAAAACAAAATTGCCACTGATTCTAAAGACAACCACAAAGCATTCTATAGCTATGTCAAGAATCTCAATGGCAACACTTAGATCTGCTCTGAGTTACAGCACAATGGCACTAAATATACAGACCCAACTGATATTGCCAACATCCTACACCAGAAGAATGCAAAGTTCCTGTAATCACAGCTGCACAGGTAAAAAACACACTCTCCAGAGCCAAGAACACAGCATCCATGGCACCAGACAACATCCCAGGCTGCGTTCTGCATGAACTACAGAACGAATTGGCACCCCACCTAAGTACCATGTTCAATCATAGCCTCACCTCAGGCTTTGTGCCCACTGAATGGTGCACAGCGACGGTTATCCCACTCCACAAGGGGGGAGCCACCATGGACCCTAGGAACTACCGCCCCATTAGCCTGACGAGTCTGGTCTGCAAGACCATGGAACTTATCATCATGGAACTTATAAACAAAGACATTGGTAATCTCCAAACTCTGGATCCCACCCAGTTCGGGTTTGTAAAAGGCAGATCATGTCTTCTAAACCTGATAGACTTCTTTGAAGCAGTCACCAAAGCCGTAGACGAGGGTAAAGTGGTTCACACAGCCTATCCAGATCTTGCCAAGGCTTTCAACACTATCCCCCATTCTGGAATTATAGATAAACTCACTAAACTAAGTATAAATCCCTATGTTGCAAGATGGGTTGCCAACTGTCTCACTGACAGAACCCACACTGTGAAAGTAGCAGACTCCAAATCTGACTTCAGACCAGTGACAAGTGGAGTACCACAGGGTTCAGTCCTGGGTCCTCTCCTGTTTGGTATCTACTTCTCTGAAGTACAGGCTAACACAGAAGGTCTTTGGCTAACGAAGTTCACAGATGACTGCAAATTAGGAGCCATAATCCAAACTCCTAAGGCTGTGGACATCCTACAAAAGGGCCTCACTGAGACAGATGCCTGGTGTCAAAGCCGTGGCCTCAAGCTCAATGCCAAAAAGTGCACTGTCATCCCCTTTGGTAAAAACTCTGTACCCATGCACTACAACATAGGCGGTAGTATACTTAACGCCGAAAGTGTGATAAGAGACCTTGGGACATAGGTGGACAGTAGTCTCTCCTTTGATAATCACATCACCACAGTAGTCAGGAAATCCTTCTACGTGGTACACCTCATCACAAAAGGTTTCTCATCCAGAAAAAAAGAGGTCATTGTTCCCTTCTACTCATCACTCATTAGACCCATTATAGAGTACAATGCCCCTTTTGGTATGTACCTCACAAGACATCTACAACAACTGGAAAGGCTGCAGAAATACCTCACAAAGAGGATTACCGGCCTCAAACAGATGCCCTACGCAGACCGTCTCAAAAAACTCCAGCTTTACTCCGTTTTGCCTACTCAGAGGTGATCTCTGCCTAACATCCAAAGCTATGTCAATCCCAGAGCTGCTAGACATGCTCCACTTAATGAAATCCCAATCCCTCCGAGCTACATGCTCTAGGGACCTAAACCTTGTCACCACAATAAACAGAATATGCCGGAGGGATAGATTCCTGTTCCAGAGACTTCCCATACTCTGGAATAAACTACCTATCTATATAAAACAAAGCTCCTCATTAGCACTCTTCAAGAAAAATCTTGATGATTGGATGGGAAATAGGAAATTCACCCCGGGATCACCTCTGTGGCTCTGCTCGACAGTGGCACAGGAAAATAATTTTCTTGGGTGGCAAAAGCCAGGGTACCTTTTTGGCTTGGGTTGTACAGGCCCTAGGGCCAATAGCCTAGTACTTACCTATGAGCCTACCTATGAAACTATGAACCTCAGTTTCTATTTAACTTCTCCGTTACTAATCCTCTTTTTTAATTTTCCTTTTTGATTTCTTATTTTTTGTATTGTAATGTTTTCCATATCTGGATGCCTTTGCCTGTATTTCTCTTCAAATATCTTTGATGCTGCTCTTTTTGTATTGATTAGTTTTGCTTTCTCCTTTGCATAAATATAGCACCGTAATTAAATGTCTTACTTTCCCATGTCCGTATTTCTTCTTCAGATGTCTCCTGCTCCTTCTTACTTGGGGACTTGTTGTTCCATCATGCTGTCATATAACCTGTGTGAGACTTTCTACACTAAATCCTTAACTTCACAGGTATTCCATAACTTCAACTCCTGTTTTTTAACTTCTTCTTTAATAATCTTCTGTTCTACATTCCCTCTTTATGATCTTATTTTTTGTATTGTGAAATGTTCCATGTTTGGATGCTTTTGCTTGTATTTCTCTTTGAATATCTTTGGGGCTGCCTTTTTTTGTATTGACTAATTTGGCTTTCTCCTTTGCATAAATATTGCACCATATCAGATCTCTCTTTCTTTCCCATGTCCATACCTCTAGATTTTGTTCTTTATATTTTCTGACTTACTCATTCACTTCTTTTTCCAAATGCCCCAAGTTTTTTGGTGTATATAATGTTTTCATAAATCTGTTGTATTAATGAACACAAATTTTATTTGAAGCTTCTGACAGTTTTTCTTGTGGAAGTATTTTTATAGTATTTTCCTAGATAAGCAATACTATATAATAGAAAATAATCTCCAGTAAAGATGTCTCTGACTGTTCATTACTGTTTAAAGCTTACTAATGTAGATATTTTCCTATAAACTTAAGTTCCTGTGAATACTTTTTGTCATCCTAGCCAAAGTCAAAGAATCACACCAGGTTTGCCAATCCAATGTTTTATTGACATAAGAACTATGCATAAGACTCAACATAGTATCAGTGTTTGGCTATTTATTTTTTATTCACCTAACTTTGCTTATTTTACTTGTGTATTGGCCAGTACCGAATTTTGACTCCAGTGTTAGCTCTGTCCCTTTTAATCCCTCCTAAAAGTGGTGACTTGTTGAGAAAATATGGTGATTAAACAAATGCCAATAATTAGAGTTATAAACTTGTTATTTTAGAAAACATATATTAATATAGCTCTCAATCGTCCCAAATTAACCTGGAGCACCCGTTTTTAAGCTTAAATAAGCTTACTTTCCCAAGTGCCTGGTTTGGGTGCAAGTACACCTGAGATCTGCAATAAAGTACACTCTGTTCTGGCTGTAGACGTCTCAGCCAATCAGAGCATTGCTTTACTGCACCTGTTTTGCATGCAGCCTGCCAGCATGCTTCAATCATTATTTTCCTCATATGCGGAAGCGGAGGAACTTATGCGGCTGCAGCGGACCTGGAGTGGATGGAGGACTCAATTAGGTCCGCTCAGTCTGCATATCAGCAGCATTGGGATGGTAGAAGGCTACCAATCTCTGGGGACTGAGTGTGCTAGAAGAGAAGGAAGGACTAAAGGAATATAGTTCGTGTGTGCCATTTTTTTACTTTGCACTCTGAGAGAAGAACTAATATCGTTCGTGGACCTGGTCACCGAGAGGGACACTGAGAGCGGAGGCCGAGGGGGAATTTTATAGCTCCAACTTGCCTTGTCTGTGGGCTTTGGAATTGTTCCCGGGAGGTCTGTGGTCTGTGTTTTCCACTTTCTCCTTCTCTGAACCATCACTGAGTTTGATCATCATCCGATCGAGGATTTTACAAGCAGTTGTATGGTAAGTAAGCATTGCAGCTCTACAAAAATAGTCAAGTAAGCACTAAACAGTTCTCTAGTCTGGATGTCTAGTATTAATAACCTTAGGCAACACCTGATAATGAAGGTATTAATTGCTAGAATAAGCTTGTGGAGAGTTCTTTGAAACCACCACACTGATTTCCCAAAAGGAATCTACCACACCACTGATACTGTCCACTGGCAATCGGGTAATAAATCCATGTCTGGTAAAAAGAAGCTGTTCTTAACTTCATGTGCCTGATGGGAAGACTAAAGTTGAACTGTTCTAAAAATGAGAGCTATGAAATTCTATTGCTATGATATCTATGAATCATAAGTAGCTGGGGGTAAAACTTCCTTTCCCTTTTCCATGGGGCACATTCTGCACAGCTCATATAATGTGTAGTAACTGAGTGTGGCCAATGCAATTCTCTCATATACACTGGTCTACCAGTAGAAGATGAGTCCTGGGAGCACTGGTTAACTCTCTTGCACTGACATTGGCAGTCATGTAAGTAGTGTACCATCTCAGATACCTTTACAGGGATGGCCTTCATTGTCCCCAGTTTTTGAATATGGTATCATTTTTTTCAGTTGTATCTATTTTGTTTTCCTTACATTTTCTCACTAACTGCAGCCTTCCATTCTTTATGACCTACAGCAAGGATTGTTTGGTTGTAGCAGTTCAGCAGGGTAGAACCCACCTCAGTTCCTTGGTTTGGAAATTGCAGTGACTTAACAGTTAACACCTGTCTGTAATTCAACAAAAGTTCACAAAGTCATCTTCCATCATTTGCTGATATGCTAGAGTGGTACAGATTACTTCAGGACCTCAGACCATCAGTTTCTTGTATCTGTCCCAAAATTTGAAATAGATTTGGTTACCCATGCTTTAATGTCCAAATTGTCAGGCTGTAGAACAAACATTCCCTTGTGCTGAGGCAAGTTTCATGTAAGCGTGCACTTAAAAAGTCATTTCAGGACCATCTTCACACTAACTGGATATTATGGAGTTACAAGAAACATTACTTCCACATGTATATTCTGATGTTTGTCTTTTCAGCTTTTCCCGGTTAGGGGTCGCCACAGCGGAACTCCAGTCCACTAATGATTGGCAGTAGACATTTTATGGTACCGAGTTGCCAGCCCGATGCCCAACCTTCAGCGAAGGCACGTCCATTCACACATGTCTTTCGGAGGCCACTCGACCACAGGGAGGACATGCAGACTCCACACAGAAGGCACTCCGGCCATGAATTGAACAGGAGAACCTCTTGCTGTGAGGCAACAACACTACTGCTGTACCACCGCGGCTTATATTTTTTTAAAACTTAATCCTGTTATGATGTTTGTGACAGCTTAAGATAATACTCATAATTTAAACCCTTAATTTGCTTGTACATTTAGCAGATAATCTAACACTGAGGACATTTCTTGATTAGTTCTAAGTTGAGCATGTCTTCATCAATTTGAATGTAGTATTTGTTTTTTGTTTTTTTCAAAACCTTATGTGTAGAGGCATTCACTTATACACTTAATGCATGTCATTTAACTTGCTCTCTTTAAAAATGTACAAAATCCCCTGAACACCAAGTTCTTTTTGGCTGTTCCCACTGTTTAGCTCTCAGTCCTTGCTTTTGTCAGTAAAGTCTTATTTTTAACAACAAACAAACAAACAAGAAAAAAACATTTTTTTCTTGTTGGAATTTATGTTTGAGTTTTTTTCTTGTTGGATTTTACGTTTGAGTTTTTTTCTTGTTGGATTTTATGTTTGAAGCGTTCTGCTTTTCTAAAAAGTGTAAAAGTCTTATTTTTATTTATAATTTTATTTATTTTTTTTTTAAAGCAAGAATATCAAACCTAAAGAGCTGTTTATAAGCAAATTATTTAATGATATTGATGATCTTTGCCTTACACAAAGAATGAATTTCATTTTTGAGAAACTGGGTTGTGAGCTTATGGAAATTCCTTGCAGTGTTTATGCTAATCCTGCTACTTAATTTACTTTGTGTTAAATGGTATATTTGGAATTTTTATAGACATTGTTTCCAGCTTTCTTGTGCATTGTCTCTCAGTTTTTACAAGTGTTTTAAGCAGATTAATCAAGGTACCAGTTGTAGTTGCATGAGTAGTCAGTTTGTAGAAGCCAGTTGTTAAAGAATTACTTGCAGCTATTACTCAAGGGGAAAGCGTAAGTCTGCCTATTGTATAAAGACTGTCCTGTTATGAAAAAAATAGTTCTTATTGATGCAGTCAGAGCTGCAATTTTCTTCCTTAAGCAAGGTTTTGGTGAAGAACTTTAGGGTTGTTTTGATGCATCCCAAACTCAGGTGCATAGATTAGACAAAAAAAAAAAAAACATATTAGTCATAGGTGATTCCATCGTGAGACACACAGATGTCTCTTTCACCAGGCTGGATAAGGAAAAGGTGATGGTCAGCTGTCTGTCAAGTGGTAGGATCCACCATATCACACATGCACTCAAGTCTGTCAACAACAGGTACTGTTATGACTCCGTCATAGTCCATGTTGGTGTGAACGACTTGAGACATACCTGTCTGGACTGTATGAAGAGAGACATGACTAAGCTCTTGGATTATATGTCTCAGGCAAGTACATCCCTAGTATTAAGCAGCATTTTACCTTCACCTAGGATGATGCCTCACTACAAACAGAAAATGATTAACTTCAATAATTGGCTTTGTTTCTGGTGTCATTCTAAGGGGATCAAGTATCTGTCAGCCTGTGATGACATGATCGACAGACCTCGATGTTCTGCCAGAGCTGGTCTTCATCTGCCCCCTGGGATTTTGACTACTGGCTAAGGCTCTTGCCATCCCATAGCACCTTTTTTAGACAGTTTCTCAACCTGTTAGTGCAAGAAATCTGGACAAAGACTGACAAAATGGTGGGGGGGCAATGGCCTAAAAATAGGGGCAGATTTCAAATATTGCTGTTATAAACTTAGAAAGTTGTTAGAGTAACAGGGTTTGTGTTAATATGCATTTTCTTAAATATTTGAAGTGTGAAACTCAAGTGTATCATTATTTAATAACTTCTATACTCTGCCGTGTATGTCACAGAGTTTGTTTTCTACATCTTTGTGCTTTATGGGTTACAGACATTGAGGAACCACAACATAATCTGTGTTTCTGACTTCTGGTGGTGATATCACAGAGCAGTTTGTTTCCCTCCTCCTCTGCATTTTAGTGTTTTGAGCTTTATTCTGGATTTAGTCTTTTGATATCTATGTTTTATTTTTCTTTACTTTTCAAATGTTTTGTTTTATTTTTGTTTATTTTTAACTATGATTAGTCACATTTTCTGTGGTAGTTGTGGTAGTCAGAAAATATGAATAGTTTACTGTAAGGATAACAGTACATTGAATGATAATGCTTTACGGTGATGAATCATGCCCTTTCTGAATGGTATTTTTTCAGGTGACTTGCTTACCTTGTTGCCGAAAAAATATTGCATCTTATCTAGCAGTTTTAGTGAACAATGGATTACTAATTTGCTAGTGTCATGATGTACTTGTTGAAAAACTCTTGATCAACCTCTGGTTACTGTCTCTATATTTTAAACTCTACTGACAGTGGGGCTGTGGCCACCAACTGGATAAAGCAAACAAAAAAAGCTTTGGGACTGTTGATCGTCATGTACTATTAACAAGGTATACTCCTGTGACTTCTCTAGCAAGGTTATTTATTGCTTCTAAAAGTTATTTCATATTGAAAACATCTGGTCAAATCCAAAAATAATGGGGGGGGGGAGTGACAAATTTTAAGTATTGCTCTTATGAAATTATAAAGTTGCTAGAATATGAAACTGAAATGGTTGTCATTTAGTAAATTCACTTCTCACTGATTTGCCACAAAAGTCATGAAAACCACAACTTTTAAGAGGAACAGACCAAAGGTATGGGGTAAACATTTGAAAATTCTATGACCTTCTGGACAGTTGAAGTATGGACACAGTTGCAGGTGGAACAGGCACAGTAATATAGGTTCTGAGTTGATTCACAGGAGGGCCCTGATCTCTGGCAATAAGAACTAGGTTGATGCTCTGCAGAATCATATCCATGATTTCAGTTGTATAACATGCTCCTTGTCTGCACTTCCTGTGTGCATTATGAATCATTTGCAATAATGAGCTTTCTCTTTGGCCTCTTATGAATCATTTGCAATAAGCATTTTCTTACACGTTATGAATCATTTGCAATAATGAGCTTTCTCTTGGAAATGTTATGAAACATTTGCAGTAATGACCTTTCTCTTGGGTCTCTTATGAGTCATTTGCAGTAAGCATTTTCTTAGACATGTTATGAATCATTTGCAACAATTGCCTTGGGTGCATTTTGAATTATGTGCAGTAATGTATTTTTCCTTGGATCCATAGTCATTTGCAGTAATGACATTTTCCTGGATACGTTATGAATTATTTGCAATATTTTTTTCTTGGATGCATTGAGTTATTTTGAATATTTTTTCCTGGATGCATTATTGATTTCCAATAATGCTTACTCGCATTTTGGGTATGTGCAGTGCTGTGTATTACTCAGTCTTACTGAGTTGCACACACAGTTAGAGGTTCCTAGATTGGATTCTCATATTTTATCTGAATCATTAATTTTCTTCAGAAGCAAAAGCATGGCTGAATCACAGAACAGCATGGTACAAGCCACAATGGAAGGTGGTGCAATGCAAAGTTTCTTGCACTGTTATAGTGCAACAACTCAGAAGGGTAAGAATTTTTTTGACTATTGTTTGCCATCATACCAGCTTTGTTTACTGTAAGTAAAAGTGTAGAGTCATGGCACACCTGTGACTTACCTTGAAGCCTTCTAATTACACCCCCCCCTTTTTTTCTTCTCTGAAGATGCTGCCTCTGAAAAGAAGAAGTGAATGACCACATTCCAAAGTAGCTGGAAGGTTACCTTTGACTGGGTAATGGAAAGCAGACGTGGTCCAGGCTATGCATTTTGCAAGACTTGTGCTACTAATATTAATTTCGGACATGGAGAGAGGAATGATTTGCAGTGGCATATGGACACTGAGAAGCACAAGATGAGCACCAAGCATTCAACTGGGAGGAAGGTGACAGAAATGTTTGCCACTCAGCAAATCAATGGTAAAGTTCTGGAGGCTGAAGTAGCCTTTATGGGCCTACTTGCTGAACACAACTTGCCATTTATGACTGGGGATCATTTCCTGAAGTACATGAAGAGGTATTGCATGGATCCAGAGGTGGTACAAAAAATTACCTGTGGACCAACAAAGGCTGCTTGCATTTTGAGAGATGTAATGGGGCCAAAATATCAGCAGAATGTGGCACAAGCTTGTCAGAAAGTGCCATACTGTTTGTACCTTGACCAAAGTACAGATATGGGTGATGACAAGTTGCTTGTGATTTTACTTTTTTTTTTTTTTTTTTACCATGGTACTGGTAAAAATGTTGCAACTGGTAAAAATGTTCTAAGATTCCTTGATATGCCTGCTTGTATCAGTGGAACTGGCCAAGCCATTTATGACTGTGTAATGGAGACTCTGAGCAAGTTTGACATTCCTGTGACCAACATGGAGGCTTATTCATCAGACAATGTTGCATCCATGATTGGCAAGAGGAACTCCGTGCTATCCAGATTAAAAGAGGTTAATCCACATATCTTCAATATGGGCTGTTTGTACCACATTGCAGATTTATATATCAAATCTGGTGTAAAGGCAATGGCTGTACCTGTAGAGGAATTGATATCTGACATTTATTGTCACTTTTCCAGCAGTGCATTGTGGATATTAAACCACTCATAATTATCAGGTATGCCCCCACTCGATGGCTGAGTTTGGCAAAAGTCATAAAAAGAATGCCTGCCTTGTGGCTCGCCCTGAGATCATACTTCTTATCATATGAACCACAGTCTGTTAAAGTGGATCTAATAGCTGACAGATTGCAGAGCCATGACATCAAGCTGGCATTCTTCTTCCTGCAGTATGCCATTGAACCACTGCATAACTTCAATATGCTAATGCAAAGCAGGGAAAGCAAATTGCTCATATTGCATAATGAGATCCACAAAGTACTGCAGGCATATTCCAGTAGGGTACTGAAACCATCAATTGCAAGGCAGTTTTTGGGCAATATAAGTAGTATTGATGCAATTCTTGAAGTGCAGGACAACATTTTAGAAGACGATGAAATTCGTATTGGTCCTGATGCAGAAACATATTTGGACAAAAATTTGGATGATATCAAGGGTACTACAGTGGAGCAGAAACCATTCAAGAGAGCCAAACAATTTTACTCTGCAGTGCTATTAAAAATGAAAAATAATTTCCCTGCAAAAGATCCCCTGCTGCAGAACAAGGCCAGTTTATTGGATCCAGCTATGAAACTGCAGCTTTCTTCAACTGTAATAGCAGATATTGGCACTCGTCTCAGTTTTTGTAGCTCATGAGTGGAGCGTTGCAAACTGATAGATGAGTTTTCAGTATATCAGATGACTGACTGGTCATATGGATGTGACACATCTATTTTTTTAAAGTACTGGTCGATGGTGCTTGGGAGCCCCCCAATACAAGACCTCCCAACTTTTCAAAAGCTGAGAAGTGTTCTCTGTTTGCCACACTCAAACACTGAAGCAGAACGGGCATTCAGCATGGTTCGCAAAGTAAAAACTGAGCTCAGTCACTTGGCCAAAAAACGTAAACTCTTTATTAGCAATAAAGATGAACGAGGACAATGACTGTTACTGTGTAAAACATCCTAAGGACAATGACTGTTACTGTGTAAAACATCCTAAGGACAATGACTGCTACTGTGTAAAACATCCTAAGGACAATGACTGCTACTGTGTAAAACATCCTAAGGACAGTGACTGCTACTGTGTAAAACATCCTAAGGACAGTGACTGCTACTGTGTAAAACATCCTAAGGACAGTGACTGCTACTGTGTAAAACATCCTAAGGACAGTGACTGTTACTGTGTAAAACATCCTAAGGACAGTGACTGCTACTGTGTAAAACATCCTAAGGACAATGACTGTTACTGTGTAAAACATCCTAAGGACAATGACTGTTACTGTGTAAAACATCCTAAGGACAGTGACTGCTACTGTGTAAAACATCCTAAGGACAGTGACTGTTACTGTGTAAAACATCCTAAGTACAGTGACTGCTACTGTGTAAAACATCCTAAGGACAATGACTGTTACTGTGTAAAACATTCTAAGGACAGTGACTGTTACTGTGTAAAACATCCTAAGGACAGTGACTGCTACTGTGTAAAACATCCTAAGGACAGTGACTGCTACTGTGTAAAACATCCTAAGGACAGTGACTGCTACTGTGTAAAACATCCTAAGGACAGTGACTGCTACTGTGTAAAACATCCTAAGGACAGTGACTGCTACTGTGTAAAACATCCTAAGGACAGTGACTGCTACTGTGTAAAACATCCTAAGGACAGTGACTGCTACTGTGTAAAACATCCTAAGGACAGTGACTGTTACTGTGTAAAACATCCTAAGGACATGCTGGAAGCAGCAAGGAAAACAACAGTGGCTTACAACAAAGAACATTCCTCCATGGCATCAGCTGCAGGAACTACCTCTACCTGCCAAGATGCTGAAGTTGAATCAGTAGTCTGAATGTACTTGTCTTATTCCATGTATTGCTTCTGTTCCATATACGCACCATTTTTTAAGGGTATTTGTGAGGGGGGGGGTGAACATGTCTGACTTTAATTGTATACAGTTTTTATGAAAAATATGAATAATCCTCTATTTTGACATGTCACTGTATATAATTCTCTAATAAAAAAAAATGCTTAAAATTATGCCCTGTCTTTGTGTAATTGAATGAATGGTGGGCGTGTCCATTATTGCGCTTATTTAAATATGCATATCTTATGTTAATGAGGTTTCCCTGAATGTCCCTGATTTTAAGGTCCTTTGTCCCTGATTCTGTAATCTGGAGGTTGAGAGGTATGTATATTAATTCACACTTTGTCAATATCTCAAATTAACAATAATAATATTTTAAATATCCCTGATTATTTCAGGATTTGTCCCCGATTCGTTGAATGCTAGGCTGGTGACTTTCGGAGAAAAGGTGATGCATTACATTTAATAAATAATGACAAATTATAAACTTCTTTTATTTCAAAAGTGTATATTAATTTGCATTCTCTTTTGTTTTATTCTGTTAATGTCTCAAGGTAATGGTATCAATATTGGCGATATTGTAGAACAGTACCTCCCCATGTGTGCAGTAGCAAGTCCCACCTAAACCCCACCCACTACCCAACACCCCTTGACATGTTCGAATAACGAATGAATATTCATATTGATGTCGTCACTGGCTCCATGATTATTCATCGGGTATTCAGCACGTTAGCTTGAGGGTGCACTACAGATACCTAATACTGAAGAAACATTGCTATAACTCCAACAAATATTTTTGTACATTTTTGCAGAGGGGCAAGCCCCCCCCCCCGCACCCCCCATACCCCCTGCAAATTAAATATACCAACTCAAGATCTTTATCTAAAACTTTCCAAGTTTCAAAACTTCAATCATCTGATGGGCATCCCTTACAACTTACACGGAACACCTGCAACATTTAATTCATTGAACACTCACAAATTTACATGGGTGATTGACAGATATGTATGCATGATGTCATTGACAAATCTGCATGGCAGTCAATCATGTATTTGCATACAACATCGCAGCTATTTGACATGTCGACCACACAAGGCATGCCCACTTCTGCGCAGACTGACCGGGGAAGTACTGTTCTACAACAATGACTCAATATTTTTAAAAGTATACCAATTTAATTCTTGATTTGTCCCGGATTCTGCATACCTCTCAGCTGTACAGATTTTCACAGAATGTCCAGATTTTTTGCCTCATATTTTTGTCCATTTTTCATAAAATTTTGGTTTTCTGACAAATTAGTGGCAAATGATTAAAGAGTGATTTTAGAAAATAATGACATGACATGCATTTAAGTTTCAGATTTCATAACCTTCAGAAAATTCATGCTAATGCAAATCCTGTTATTCTGTCAACTTTCTAAGTTTGTAAGAGCAATATTTAAAAATTGTCCCTATTTTTGGGCCTTTGTCCCCTTTTATTTATGGCTTTGTCCAGATTTCTTGCTCTAAGAGGTTGAGTGGTATGAATCTGCTCCGACTTGTCCTTCATTAGTTGAGTTAATGGACTTAGAAGATGTGGAGGGGTTGGGAAAGCAGATGCTAAAGAGCATGTTTTATATTCGCACTGTTTGATAGCTGTTTCTATTGAGTGTGTTACATTTTATCAATGATTTCTGCTGACTGTGTTTTATTTACTGAGATGTGCCTCTTTCTGAATTTTACAAAAATACAGTATTCACTAACTTTTAGGGTTACCACCTGTCCCACTTTGCGAGGGACAGTCCCTCTTTAGGCAGTTGTGTCCTATGAAAAAAATCAAAAAATAGCAAATGTCCTGAGAGTTCAGGATAAAATATTTCCTAAGTTTTCTTTAATAGTTGCATAAAACAATTATTTTATATATGAAACTTCTATATGTTATGTGAAGTAGCATAAGCAATTCAAATGTTACTAGAATAAGCTTTTATTTGTGCAAAAAAGTAAAGTTCTGTAATATGCATGGCTGTAGGTATGTTTTGTCCTGGAAAATCTGACATTTCTACAGAACATGTCCCACTTTGAACATTTGAAAAGGTGGCAACCCTACTAACTTAATACTTCTGACAAAAAGCCCACTTAAACCATGTTCCACCGTCTCACGGCGCAAAAGTAGTGTGTTCCACTTTTTGACTGTTTTTATCACAAATCGCTAGTGCCTGTGGTCCACGTTGTTCTATGGTTGCCACCTTTTCAAATGCGCAAAGTGGGACAATTGTGGTACAAACATCAGACTTTGCAGGGCAAAACATACCCACAGCCAGTATAAAGAAGAGAACTTCACTTTTTTCCTAAATAGAAGCTTATTCTTGTAGCATTTTAGTTGTTTATTCTGTTTCTTATAACATTTAGGTGTTTCAGATACAGAATAACTGTTTTATGCAACTATTACATAAAACATAGGAAATAATTTTGCCCTAAAATCTCAGGGCATTTGCCATTTTCCCAATTTTTTTGCAGGACACAACTGCCTAAAGTGGGACTGTCCCTCGCAAAGTGGGACAGGTGGTATCCCTACGCTGTTCTCTTAAAAGGGTGAGACCTCTAGGTTGATCCGATGCTTATTCCACGGTTAGATAGGAGACCGGTGGAAGACATTTTGTAATATTTTATTATATAATAGTTCCATGAAGTGCGCTGCAATACACTGATTATGTAAGACTTTACCTAAGCAGACCTGCTCTTTTCTCTGATCGAGGATATTTCTGACAGAGGGTTATGTCATTCCAAAAAAGCAAACATGAGAGGAGCAAACGTTTTTCTATATACAATGTATTATAATGCAATACTACACGTCAAAGATATCGATATAATAGAAAACAGCAAACTCTTTATTTTAGCAATAACAGAAAATGCTTTCTGTATTTCGTAAGTATACAAACTGACTTGTAA
This sequence comes from Protopterus annectens, assembly GCF_019279795.1. Taxonomy (NCBI): domain Eukaryota; kingdom Metazoa; phylum Chordata; order Ceratodontiformes; family Protopteridae; genus Protopterus; species Protopterus annectens. Next base: position 1,360,548,544 of record NC_056739.1, read on the forward strand.
GAAATGAGCCAGTCTTGAAAAACAGTGTAACCTACTGCCTTACGAAAATGCTTCGCGTTCGTAGAAACCCCCATCAAATGAAAAGGTGCTTTCACCTATTTAATTTTTATTTGCCGTACTCTACCACCACGTGGCGCTATAAACACACATTCCTCACTGCAGTTCATTAGCGAATCAGTGCTTTTTATTTATCCATGACGCAAGTGGCAGGTTAGCAAGAGAAAAAGTTTGATAGCTCGGTGAGTACGGTTTTGACTATATGTCAGGAAAAGTAAGTTATAAAACGTCTAATTTCTGTCTTCGGAAAGTACGTTTGTTATTTAAATTATTCGTCCGCGTTTGTTTCGTTTAGTTGTTTCTGTTTATTAGGGGGCAATAGATGAGATTCAGTCTTTGAAGGTGTTTCGGTGGCAACAATCATTGTAAAAAGCAGTTTGTTTTGCTTTACTTCTCGTTACAACCGTTTAAGGACGTGATCACGAGGCAGTACACTGTGCTTGTTATGTGTAGTATGTTTTGAACTACTTTTCTTTAAAGCGGAAGTCTTTAAGAAAAGTACTGACAGTCCGAGTTTGTAAATGTTCATGCATTTATATTTGAATTTGAAGGACAATTAATAGCAGCCTGTGAGCAAATTGTAGCAAATAAAAATATTGCTGTAAAAAGTTAGACTGACACTAGTACATCTCCTTAAATTCTGCTGGTTGGGCGCTGTGGTGGTGTCACTCCTAAACGAAATCTGACCTGTGTCCATTAGTGTCATAGTAAGGGAGCCATACCTCGCAGCTGTCCTGGATTTTCATCATGGATTCCCCGATTTGTTTGGGAATTTTGTTTTATTAGTCCTAAAACGCTTATGTTGCAAGGCAGCGGTCATTGATAATGGATGTAAATATGATTGAACCCATTGTGTAATAGAAATAATTGTCCCTATTTATTACCAGTGTTTGAGGGTGGAGTTGAAAAGCAGAATTAATTCATGTATAAGCAGCAAACAAAAATACTTTATTTCGTAACTTCTTTGCTCAATAATTCTGGACAAAGCCAAGAATAACGGGCGAGAAATGCCAAAATTCTGGGACAGTTAAAAAAAAACTACTTAAAAAAGGTTGATAAAACCAGAGATTCTGCATCAGCATGCAGTTTTGAACAATATTTATTAATTGTCATTATTGGCAGATTTATTCTAGTGGAATAACTTGGCATTACTGGTTGGCTGTAGGCTTTAGTTATTTACGAGAAAGTCCGAAAGTGTTGTTATGAGGCACATGGCAGAATG
>NC_056739.1:1360550322-1360617822 GCF_019279795.1 Protopterus annectens
ATAAGGTTTCGGCATTAAAAATGTGTTGCATTAAATTCATACCATTTCTCCACTCTTCCTTTCCAGACACACCAACAGTCTTCTAAAAACCTTCGCCACATATCCATATGTTGTTTATATATGTTCCCATCATTATATGTCATCCTAGCCTCTAAATAGCCCATAAATAGGTCGGCATAAATGGGTGCAAAATTAGTGCCCATAGCCATACTTCTCATCTGCAGAAATCAATCTTTTTTATACATAAATGAATTATGTTCTAACACCATACTTAACATTTTAAGTATGAAATCAATCTGGGTTCTAGTATAAAGCCCAGAATATTCAGCCCAATAGTTAACCGCAGCTAAGCCCATTTTATGAGGAATGCTGGTATATAACGATTGAACATCTAGAGTACACAAATATGCATGTAAGGGGACATCTATATTATCCATTAGTATCAAAAATTCTGTGCTGTCCTTAATTCGTGCTCTAATTAATGACAACAGTATTTTCAATTTCCTTTCTAAATGCATAGATAATGGCTCTATTAATGACCCCCAACTAGACACTATTGGTCTGTCTGGGGGATTTAAGATGGTCTTATGTATCTTAGGGAGTATGTAAAATGTAGGAGGTTCCATATCAGCTACCATCAATTGTTTACAAGTATCCATCATTAACATCCCCTTGCAAACTGCATCTTCTAAAAATGCATCTATCGTAGCCTTAAATCTCCTGCTAAGATCAAATGGTAGTTTCATGTATGAAGTATGGTCACTAAGTTGCCTCATTACTTCTTTGTCATAATCTTCAGAATCCCATATTACTGTTGCCCTACCTTTATCAGCTTTAACTATCACTACCCGGTCATCCTCTTGTAATTTATGCAAAGCATCCTTCTCTTGTTTACTCATATTACTACTATAATTTTTAAATATAATATTCTGGTTGTTGTGTAGTTCATATAGCACACGTTCCTCAAACATCTTTACTGCAGGATGATAGGGGGGCTGAAAGGTTGATTTTTTAACCTGAGATTCATTAACTGGTACATTCTCTCCTTTATCATTGTCAACTGGTGCCCTAGGCAAAAGGGTTCCATGGCACCCCCCACCACACCACCCAGTGCCCCCATGCTGGTCTAACTACACCAAATACATATTAGAAAAGCACCCCTCATGCAGCAGCGCCCTAGGCTGCCGCCTAGTTGGCCTATGCCTAAGGCCGGCTATGTCAGCTACAACAGACACATATGATACATGAAATGCAGGTACATAATTCAAACCTTTATTTAGTACATCATTTTCATTTTTTGTCAAAGTATAGGGTGCCAAGTTGACTATCAAATCATTTTCATTTTCATTAGGCACATTATCTGTCTATGTGTGTATATATATATATATATATATATATATATATATATATATATATATATATATATATATATATACATATATATATATATATATATATATATATATATATATATATGTACATATATATATATATATATATATATGTATGGGGAGTCTGTGCTTCCTCTTGCAAAGTCTATTCCAAGGGACTTCTTTAGAGAGGTACTCCGGAGAAGTTTATAAAGAGACAACACCACCTGCAGGGGCTTCCTGAGAATGTTCTTAGTGTTTCACTGTTGCAGTCATCACATTTGGGTTATCTGTCTGCAGGTAGCCCTCAGCCAGCCTGAATATCAGAGTCTTCGGATTTCTGTGTCAGATGCTGTCGCTTCTTCCATGACGTCAGGACGTCAGGGGTATAAAACATGCAGTCAATGCCATTACATCAGTCTTTCTTGCCATGCGGTGCCCAAAGCAGAAGCAGTTTGCAAGTGCCAGTCGGACGACTCCTGAAATTTTCGTTTTCGAGTTTCAGACCTGAAGTCTTCAAAAAGATAAGTACCCTGTTGGGGATCCTTTTTTTCTTGCTCTAGCCGATGTCAGAAAAAATTAACAATTGTTTTGCCTGTGGAAAGCAAATACCTCATAGAACTTTTCATTCTTACTGCGTCACCTGTTTAGGCCCAAACCACGACATCCCTCGCTGTCGGTTTTGTGCCTTGTTCAACGCCCGAACTATTCATCGTCGGGCTATTTTTGTAGCTAAATTCTTTTATTCTCGATCTCCGTACTCCAAAATGGCTTCGTTAAGCCATCCGACTACCGATCTTCTGAAAAAGCGTAAGGATAAAGACAGAGACAGACCGCATAGGTCCAAAACTGCCGACCACACTTCTATTAAGCTAGTCGCCAGTCTGCCGGTACTCAGTGAGGCGCTTTTGCAGCCCCTGATACCCACTTCTACAGATTCGCAGGCCTCTACTGAGACCCATTCGGAGGCCGGTATGCCGCAGATGCTTCTTTGACTATGGAACTATGGAACCTGAGAATGTCTCTACCTTGGATGGGTCCGGAGCCGCTGTGCAGGCACGGGCGTCTGAGGGTGTATTCAGGCCTACCGATTTTCATATTAAACTGACGACTTCGTTTCAAGCTAAGAATACAGAATTCCTCAGACCTAAAGCTCGCACTGCGCCTAGAAAACCGGCAACCAAAGTGCATTCTCAGGCCCATATGCTAAAAACAAATGATTAGAATGGCTGAAGACCTTATTACATTAAGTAGTGGAAGCCAGCCTTCCCCCTCTGACACCTGGAACTGACTTTCTCTCTCTGACTCTTCTGTTCAGGAATCTGATATCTCTGTTCCTTCTGATTACCAAGATTTACGCTTATCTACTTATGAGGATTCTGATGCAGAGGATTCCATTCCCTCTGCTTCACCTCCAGAAGATTGTGCTTTTGGTGAAACCTTGCATACCCTTAGGGGAGCATTTCCGCTGGAAAGCCAGGACTTTTCTCAGTCCAAAGAGACTTAGGGAATTTTTAAACCTGCCTCAACCCAGGCCTCTAGCTATCCCTCCTGTTCTAGAGATTGTAGATGATGTTTTCTTGGAATCCAGCCATACCCCAGACACTCTGCCTTCAGCTCCCAGGAAACCCTGACAGGTACTGCAGAGTACCTGACTCTCACAAATTCCTCTTCAAAAATCCTACTGTGGATCCAGAGACCATTTCCCAAGGACCAAAAGGCTTTAAGGCTACTACTGCCAAAATTCCTACCCATTCTGATAGGGACTCTAGTGTTTTAGACAGATGGGGTAAGAAGGTATACACTTCTGCTATTTTGGCCATTAGGGCTTTAAATTGCCAGTTTCATATGTTAAAGTATCAGTAGCATATTATGGGACTACTTAAACTGAAAATGATGTTGATTCCTGACTGTGCTGAACACAAAGATTTACAAGAGTTAATACATTCTGCTGACCAAGTTGGTAAACATACTTTACAATGTGGTTTTGATGCTTTAAAAGCATCTTGCAGGGCTGCTGTCACTTGGTCTGTACTTAGAAGGCATGCTTGGCTTAAGGAACAAACCTTGCCAGATTGTGTTAAAGCTAAATTACTGGATGCACCCTTAAACCAAGAGTGCCTTTTTGGCAACAAAGTAGAAGTCTTCCTCAAAAGGATGGAGGAAAAAGCTAAATCTATGCAAACTGTTAAAGATTTCTTACAGATACAGCCACCTAGATTCAGTAGGCATTGGCCTTCAAAGAACTGGTCCTTTCCAGTCCCTTCCAGGCCTTCTCAGCCCAAACCCAGGCGAAGCAGACCACCAAGACTTCAGTCTCAGGCTATGCAGAGATCTAAGCAGTGGGGGGCTTCCACTTCCAAAGCAGAGAGTAGTAAACGCCCCCCTATAGAAAAAAAAGGCACAATGACTTATCCTTAACTCTTCCAAGCCTTGCTCAACTACTTGCTCCCTTAGGAAGAAAGCTCACCCTGCATGCAAAAAGCTGGGAACTCATTACCCAAGACAAATGGGTTTTAAACATAGTTTCCCTAGGATACAGATTCCACTTCTACTCACTCCCAACCCCAAGTGGATGGCCAGACTTCCCCCCCAAATCAGTGGGCAGAGGCCTAAAAACAAGTGCTCTTTCCCCTAAGTATCAGGGCTATTCAGCCTGTCCCAACAGAACAAAGGGGACAAGATTTTCATTCAAGACTGTTCCTGGTTCCCAGAAAAGAAAACTCCTGGTGTCCTATCCTGGACCCGTCTATTCTCAACACCTTTCTGGTGGTTCCAAAATTCAAAATGTTAACTCTTCAACAGCTTCTTCCTATGCTAGCCAAGGATGCTTGGCTGGCAACCCTAGACTTAAAAGAAGCATACCTGCATATTTCAATAAGGGAATCCTGCAGAAAATACCTACGTTTCAGGGCAGGCTCCATACAATATCAGTTCTCTGCACTTCCCTTTGTCGTACCTACTGCACCCAGGGTATTCACAAATTGCCTAGCTCCAGCCATTGCATTTTGCAGGCAGAGAAATATTCAGATATACCCATACTTGGACAATTGCCTGATTCAGGCAGAGAGTCAGGACTTGATGTTCTTCATTCCACATTGCTGCAGTCCTAACTATTGGGTAGTCCGCTGTCCAGTCGGCCCGAATACCAAAGTATATGGCTGACGTCGGTCAGGGCGCATTAGACTGACGTCAGTACGTCAGGGTACTAATGCGCATGACCGACGCCATATCCTCAGTCTTTTTTGCCGCATGGTCCGATGCAGAAGCAATTTTGCGAGTGCAGGTTGGCGTTCTGAAAGTTTCTGAAGTCAGAGTTTCAGACCGAATCAAAGTTGGCTAAGTACCCGTTGGGGAATATTTTGGTTTTTCTTGCCTCAGTATTTAACCGGATGTCAGAAAAAGTGAATAACTGTATTTCTTGTGGGAAACAGATACCGCATAGGGATTACCATACTTTGTGTATTCCTTGTTTAGGGCCTGAGCACGACGTTGTTGGATGCCGCTCTTGTGCTAGATTTAACAAACGCACTATTAAGAGAAGGTTAGACTGTGCCAGGTTAGTTTTGGGAAGCGTTGTAATTATAAATGCCGTCGGATGCTCCGGCGCCGCTTCGGCAAAAGCGCAAGGACACAGCAGCAAAGCCTAGAGTGGAAGAACCGACAGTCCCTGACGTCGGTTCTTTAGAAGGCTCAGTGGAGCCGGAGGTTCTGCCAGGTGTTTCGTTGGAGTCTCAGGGAGAGACTTTATTGTTACAGGATGTATCCTCTCAGGAAGTAGGCCAGGCTGAGGGGGCTTCTCAGGTGGCTGTTCTGCCCTCTCTTCCTAAGGTGGTTAGAGCCTCCCCCTCTGTTTCCAAGGCTTCCTTGAGAGGCAGGCCAAGTGCAGCTTCAGTGGGGGTTTCTCCTAGTGCTTCTGGTTCTTTGCCTAAGAAACATATGCTTAAAATGGCAGAAGATTTGATTTCTATGATTAGAGGTTCTATGCCCCCCCCTGATAAGAGGCCTAGGGTGGAACCTGAGTTTGAGAGTTTTGAGCACTGTTCGGAGGCTTCTGAGTCTTCGGCTGAGGACTTGCAGGAGTTTCCTCCTTATTCTGATTCTGATGTGGATGATTCTACTCCATCAGCTTCTCCTCCTGAGGATTTTTCATTTTCAGAGACCCTGCATTCCATGAGGGAGCATTTTAAATGGGAAGGTCAGGATTTCTCTGATTCCAGGAAGAGGCTTAGGGAGTTCTTGTTTTTACCCCAGCATAGGCCTTTAGCTATACCTCCTGTTCTGAATGTGGTGGAAGATGTTTTTGCAGAGGCTTCCCTGAATCCTGATTCTTTGCCTCCTGCCCCAGTTAAACCGGATAGATACTATAGGGTGCCTGAAGCTCATAAGTATCTTTTTAAGAGTCCTAGGGCAGACCCGAAACTGTCTCTCAGGGGCCTAAAGGGGTGAAGGCCTCTGTTGTTAAAAATCCTGTTCCTCCTGATAAAGAGGCAAGGGCTTTGGATAGATGGGGAAAGAAAGTGTATACTTCTTCCACTTTGGCCATGAGGGCGTTGAATTGTCAGTTTCACATGTTAAAATATCAGAATTACCTTCTTTCACAATTGAAAGCTAAGGTGGATGCTCTGGCAGAAGGTATTGAGTGTAAAGAGTTGCAGGATTTAGTTCATGTGTCTGAACAGGTGGGTAAACATTCCTTGCAGTGTGGTTTTGATGCTGTGCAGGCCTCCTCGAGGGTGGCCGCCACTGGTTCTGTTCTTCGTAGGCATGCCTGGTTGAGAGATCAGAATTTAGCTGAGCATGTTAAAACTAGGATTTTGGATGCTCCTTTGCAGTCTGATGTGTTGTTTGGTTCGCCTGTGGAAGCAGTTTTAAAGAAAATGGAGGACAAGGCTAAGTCTATGCAAACTGTTAGGATTTTTGCAGGTGCAGCCCAAGTTTAGTAGAAATTGGCCTACTAAGGGATGGACTTATCCTGCTTATGATTCCCAGTCTAGGGGTAGGTCTAGACGTGGTAGGGGCAGAGCTCAGGGTTCTTTTAGGCCTAGGACAGGAGTTCCCCTGCTCAGACTTCTGGTGAGGGCAGGGGTCAGTCCTTTCGTAAGCAGACCCAATGACCTGCCTTTTCAGCTGCCAGTACATTCTCGCCTGGCAGCACCTTTGGGAGGAAGGCTGTCTCTTTTCAAAGAAAATTGGGATTTAATTACCCAAGACAGATGGGTTCTGGATATTATTCACCACGGTTACAGGTTTTATTTCCATACCTTGCCTCCTTTCAAAGGCATGCCAGACATTCCTCCTCTTCAAAGAACAGAGGCTCACAAGCAAATTTCTCTGTTGCTCCAAATAGGGGCCATTCAGTCAGTTCCTGTGCCAGAAAGGGGCCTAGATTTTATTCTCGCCTGTTCCTAGTACCAAAGAAGGGGAACACGTGGAGACCAATTCTGGATTTATCTATCCTCAACACTTATCTGGACATTCCCAAGTTCAAAATGTTGACGTTACAACAGCTTTTACCTCTGCTGGGCAAAGATCACTGGATGGTAACTTTAGATCTCAAGGAAGCTTACCTTCATGTGCCAATAAGACTAAGTTGCAGGAAGTATCTGCGTTTTCGAGCTGGAAATTCTCATTATCAGTTCTCTGCATTGCCCTTTGGCTTATCTACTGCGCCAGAGTATTCACAAAGGTTCTGGCTCCAGTGATAGCTTACTTCAGGCTAAAAGGAATTCAAATCTATCCTTACTTGGACGACTGCCTGATTCTGGCTCAAGAAAAGGAAGACCTTCTACAGCATCTGGAATATGTCATAGCAGTGCTAAGATGCCTAGGGTATTCTGTGAACGAAATAAAGTCCAGTCTAGTACCCTCTCAAGACATGTGCTTTCTGGGTGTGAGACTGAATACAGCAGCCCAGATGGCCTTTTTAACCCCAGACAAACAAAAGAATCTTTCCAGTTACTTCCATCATCTATCTCTTCAGTCCGGGCTGACTGCAAGGACAGTCCTTCAAGCCTTAGGGTTCATGGCATCTTGTATTCTGGTGCTTCCCAATGCCAAACTGCATATGAGGAAGCTACAATGGTATCTCAAAAATCTGTGGACACAGCACTGCCAGGATTTGGACACTGTCATTCAAATAATACCTTGCATTCAAAAGGAATTTTTGTGGTGGGCTCAGGAATGTCACCTAAACAAGGGACTCTCTGTGACCCGGCCAGAGGCAAGTCAGATTCTAACGACAGATGCCTCAGATATTGCTTGGGGAGCTCATCTAAATGGAAAGTGGATACAAGACAAGTGGCCTGCCAGACTACAGCATCTACATATCAACATGAAAGAGATGTTAGCAGTTCAGTTTGCGTTAATTGCTTTCAAGGAGTTACTTCTTCCAGGGCAGGTGTTGATTCTAACAGACAACACAACTGTCATGTGGTACATCAACAAACAAGGGGGAACACATTCTTACCCATTGTGCAGACAAGCAATGATTTTATGGGAGACTGCGCTCAGTCTGCAACTAACTCTTCAGGCAAGGTTTCTGCCGGGAGCACAGAACTCCTTAGCAGATGTATTAAGCAGACAAATCATGGATCCCCACGAGTGGAAACTGGATCTTCATGTATTTCAGAAATTGACAGTGTCATGGGGAACTCCAGACATAGATCTCTTCGCTTCTCCACTAAACCACCAGCTGCCAAAGTTTTGCACGAAGGGATTTCATCACACAGCTTGGAAAGTGGATGCTCTTTCTTTCAGTTGGAAAAATCTTCATGTGTATGCTTTTCCACCTCTGCCTCTTCTTCCAAAGGTGCTTCTAAAGGTCAGACAAGACAAGCCAAGGATGATTTTGATAGCTCCAGATTGGCCTCGGCAGCACTGGTACCCATTACTGAGGAGTCTGGTAAGGAAGCCTCCATGGCCTTTACCCTTGATTCCACACCTGTTGTCTCAGAGGGACGGTCATCTGCTCAATGTCAAGCTTCACTCTCTACATCTAACAGCTTGGCATATTCTGTTTTGAAAGACAGCAGGTCTCAGCTTCCTCAACAAGTTTTAAATGTGATTGTGGAAGCCAGAAGACCTAGTACAAGGAAAGTGTACGCAGAAAAATGGAAGAGATTTTTATTTTGGACTGCAGCAAAGAATTTGGAGATTTCTGAGCCTAATTTGAGTGTGGCTCTTCAATATCTTACTGAGTTATTGGACAAAGGTTTGTCTTTCTCTTCTATTAAGATTCATGCTGCAGCAATTTCAGCTCACTATGATTGTGACCCACCATTGTTTTCACATCCTTTGTTCAAGCAATTTCTTAGAGGGGCAAAGAATATAAGACCCCCACGTAGAGCTCCTACTCCTGCTTGGGACCTCAATTTTGTGTTGGAGAAACTTACTCTACAACCTTTTGAGCCTGCGGCTACTGCTGAACTGAAATATTTGTCATGGAAGACTGCTTTTTTGTTGGCCATTACTTCTGCTAGAAGGGTTTCTGAGTTGTAGGCCCTTATGGCGGTAGAGCCTTTTTTGATTTTCCATAAGGATAGGGTATCATTACGTACTAATCCTTCCTTTATGCCTAAGGTGGTTTCTAGTGTGGCTTTAAACCAAACTATTCATTTGCCTACTTTTTATGCAGATCCCCAAAATAAAGGGGAAAAGATTTTGCACTCTTTAGATGTACACAGGCAATTCGTTATTATTTGAGCAGGACTAAGGATTTAAGGCACTCTCAGCAGTTGTTTGTTTCTTTTGCTTTGGGTTCTCAGGGCAAGCCTGTGTCAAAACAAACTATTTCTAGGTGGATTGGGTTTTGCATTGCATTTTGTTATTCCCATCATGGCAAGGAGGTTCCAGCTGGGATTAGGCCTCATTCCACTAGGGCTACTGCCACTTCAACAGCATTTCTAAGGGGTGGCAACTAAGGATATTTTGGAGGCAGCTACTTGGAGTTCAGTGCATACTTTCTCTAAGCATTACCACCTTCCTCTCTACTCTAAGTCTAGGGCTGGTTTTGCCACAGCTATTTTGCAAGGCATGTTATCAGCTCCTGCTTCCTTATAATTTGCCAGCCTCCCTTACCTCTGCTTTGGGATTCTACCCAATAGTTAGGACTGCAGCAATGTGGAATGAAGAACATAGTACAGTTTTGTACCTACCATAAATGTAGATGTTCGAGGATCCACATTGCTGCAGTCCAATTACCTCCCTCCTGCCCCTCTGTGTTTAGGGGGTGGTTCTGTAGGTGAGATTATATTCTGGTACCTTTGTATATATTGTACATATTTTTGGTGCAGGTATGTTTGGGATTTTTGGTTTTGGCCTTATCTTTTTTAGGGTCTTCTGACATCTGGGGCAAGAAAAGACTGAGGATATGACGTCGGTCATGCGCATTAGTACCCTGATGTACTGACGTCAGTCTAATGCGCCCTGACCAACGTCAGCCATATACTTTGGTATTCGGGCCGACTGGACAGCGGACTACCCAATAGTTAGGACTGCAGCAATGTGGATCCTCGAACATCTACATTTATGGTAGGTACAAAACTGTACTTTATTACAACACCTGGCATTTGTAAATAGACTTCTAACCTCACTGGGGTAACCATCGAGAAGAAATCACACCTATTACGCTGCCAACAGATTGTATTCCCGGGAGCAAGCTTGAACACAACTTCCCAGATGGCATTCCTCACTCCAGAAAAACAAGTTTATTTGACAACCTACTTCAAACTATTGGCCACAAAATCCCAGATATCTGCAAGGAAAATCCTGCAAGCCCTAGGGTTCATGGCCTCTTGCGTTCTACTCATTCCATGTGCAAGATGCATATGAGGAAACTTCGATGGTATCTAAAAAGTCTATGCTGTCAACATTCTCAGGACCTGGAAACGATTCCTATCATTCCTTGTCTAAGGGCAGAGTTCCTTTGGTGGGCAGAGGCCTGCTACTACAACAAGGGACTCCCTTTCACTCTACCTCCTCCTCCTGTTGCCCAAACCCTAACAACAGATGCATCAGACTGTGCATGGGGAGCTCACATGGCAATGCAGTGCATTCAGAACAAATGGAACCCAGAACAGATGCACCTACATATCAATCAAAAAGAAATATTAGCTGTACAGAATGCTCTGACAGCCTTCAAAGACCTTTTTCCAGGACAACTATTGGTAAAGATAGACAACATCACAGTTATGTGGTACATGAACAAGCAGGGGGGAACCCATTCCTGCCCACTCTGCAGACTAGCCATGGCACTGTGGAACACAGCCTTGAGCTACCAAGTGAACCTACAAGCTCAGTTCCTGCCAGGCAGACTAAATTCACTGGCAAACGACTTGAGCAGAAATCTCATGGACCCACATGAATGGAAACTGGAACCCAAAATATTCAAGCTCTTGAGGAACAAATGGGGGATACCAGAGGTAGACCTGTTTGCCTCCCCTCAGAACTACAAATTCTGCACCAGAACTCCCCACACTCAAGCTTGGAAAGTGGATACCCTGTCCTTTACCTGGGAAAGCTTCTCAGTTTATGGCTTTCCCCTCTGCCTCTCCTCTAGTAGGTTCTACTAAAGGTTCCACTAAAGATCAAACAGGACAAGCCAAGGACAATACTGATTGCACCAGACTGGCCATGCCAGCACTGGTACCCCCTTTTGCACAGTTTGACAGAGTTACAACCATGGCACCTGCCGTTATACCCCTTCCCTGCTTTCCCAGCAGGTGGGCCAGATTCTGCACCCTCAGCTTCAATCCCTGAACCTTGCAGCCTGGCTAATTCCCTGAGCTCACCTCTAGCGACCCTCAGTAAGCAGGTGCTGGATGTCATTCTTGAGGCAAGGAGGCCTAGTACTAGAAAATTATATTCAAAAAAGTGGAAAAGATACTGTTCCTCGTGCCAGGCTTGGGATGGGCACAACAGTGTCCAGCTTACCTCATATTCTAGATTATTTAATAGAAATGCTCCACATGGGCCTATCTTTCTCTTCAATTAAGATTCATGCCTCTGCCATCTCAACACATTGTAATACTGAGCCACCCCTCTTCTCTCATCTCCTGCTAAAACAATTCCTTAGAGAGGCCAAAAATTTAAAAACCCCCAGGAAAGCTCCCACGCCAGCTGGGACCTTAACTTTGTATTGGAAAAACTCACTCTTCCTCCCTTTGAACCAGCTGCTACAGCAGAGTTGAAATTCCTTTCTTGGAAAACAGCCTTACTACTGGCCATCACTTCAGCAAGAAGAGTGTCTGAACTGCAGGCCTCATGGCAGTGTAACCCTTCATTATCTTCCATGCGGACAGGGTTTCCCTCATGACTAATCCAGCCTTTATGCCCAAGGTGGTGTCTAGTGTGGCTCTAAACCAGTCCATTCATTTGCCTACTTTTTTTCCCTAATTTTCAAAGTAAAGGGGAAAGGATAATGCATTCTCTCGACGTGCACAGACAGCTTAGATTCTATGCTAGTTAGCTTTGCTGCAGGGGCAGAGGGGGAAGGCCATTTCAAGCAAACCATCTCCAGGTGGATAGCCCATTGCATCCATTTCTGCTACAAACACCATGGAAAACCTACCCCACAGGGGATAAGATCACATTCCACCAGGGCTGCATCTACCTCTACGGCATTTCTCAGAGGAGTCCCTACCAGGGACATCCTGGAAGCTGCTACCTGGAGCTCTGTACATACTTTCACCAAGCATTACCACCTGCCTATTTTTTCTAAATCCAGAGCTGGACTTGCCACAGAAGTCTTACAGGGCCTGATTGCTAGCCCTAATGCTCTTTAACTACCTCCACCCTTCCTTAGCTTTGGGAATCAACCCAAATGTGATGACTGCAGCAGTGAAACACGAAGAACATAATACAGTTGTGTACACTTAACATAAATGTAGATGTTAGAGTGTATTTACTGTTGCAGTCCTGGTTACCCTCCCTCCAGCCCCCTGACTTCTCTTGATTTTTACCTTACCTTCTTGTTTGGCATATATTATATCATGTGTATTTGCTTTTTGCTGGGGGTATTCCAAACCATATAATTGCTCCCTATTGTGGGGGCACCTGACATCTGGGGCAAGAAAAACTTATGTAATGAAGTTGGCTGTATGTTTTATACCCCTGACGTCATGGAAGAAGCGACAACATCCGACGCAGAAATCTGAAGACTCTGGTATTCAGGCCAGCTGAGGGTTACCTGCAGGCAGATAACCCAAATGTGATGACTGCAACAGTGAATACACTTGAACATCTACATTTATGGTAAGTGTACACAGCTGTACTTTCTGGGTCTCTACGCCTGGGAGGGTGCAGTGGTGAGGAGATGGACACTGGCACCTGGGAGGGATGAGAAATTGGCTCCGAAAGCATGGCTGTCTGGGGTAACAGCACCCTCTCCCATCAGTTAAAAAGCCCCCCTGCTCTGCTCCGAAGGGACTCTCCACTCTGAAGAGACAGAAGGTCAACTCTGAGGCAGAGCTGGTGGCTCCAAAACTGAGATAGGAGACTAGCTCAACTTAGCAGAAGCACCGAGAGGTAGAGTCAGATTGGACGACTGCCCTCGCCGACTCTCCTCCCTGGTCCTGACTAGCGAGCATGGGGTCCTAGATTCCTCGACATCGGAAGGAGCCAAGGACATCAGAGTTGAAGTCTGAACCGAAGATTCCAAAGGTGGTATCGGTGCCGAAGTTTCCGCGACTAGCTGATCCAATCTCTCTGGCTCCGAAGACTCCAGGGTGATCGCAGGAGGACTCGAAAAGGCAGTTGCTGAATGGGATGGCTCAGATTCCTTTGTGGCCGGACATGACAAAATTTTTGCCAGGGGGTGTTCAGAGCAATTTCTTCACCACCCACTCCACATCTTCATCAGATAAACTCCTGGAGGAATGGGTGGAGAACGGAGATCTACACCCTGTCCAGAATAGGAGATCTCAGTGTCGGAGATATCGGCTCCAACAAAGGAGACCGACTCCTCGATACTTCTGTCTGCTCCATGGAAATTTTGGTACTGAAGAAGTTCCAGGTCTGTCGGAGTCAAGAGCCCTCTTTTCCAACAACATAATCTTTTTTGGTGGTGCCAAAACTGGAGCTGTCGTTGCCAGTCTTTTTGTTGATTTAGACTGGGTTGAAGAAGGGGAGGAAGATTTGGAGCTCTGAGAAGGGGAGGAAGATTTGGAGCTCTGAGAATTGTCTAAAGCTTCCTGAAAAGGCCCTTTCAATAAACCCCTTGCCATTAGTTTATTCCTGTGCTCATGGACCACCCTGTTACTGAAAGCATGACATATGGTATAGGGGTCCTGTAAATGGATGGCACCAAGGCAGTAGACGCAACTAGTGTGCACATCCATAAGAGACATCTTTTGAGTGCATTTATTGCACTTTTTGAACCCTGACTGTTTATGCTCCTTGCAGTTGCCTTTCTTTATCCTTGTCTTTGGACATTATGCAGTTAAGCACAAGGCTGTATCTATTGAAAACCAGTTGCACTAACTATAGCAACAGCAAAAAAATAACTATAAGGAAAAACTACCTTTTTAACAGCAAGAAGCAGAATAAGAAGGAAAGGAAAACAAGAATCCTCTAACTTAAACGGATTCTACTACTCCACAGACAGGACAAAGGAACCCCCTGGGGGGAAGAGGCCCTCTAACTTAAACGGAAGCTCTCACTGAGTAGGGAAGGGGGTTTTCAACTAACTACAAAGACCTAACACTGACGGCACGAAAGACTCACTAGAAAGGTAATAGGAGTATAGAGAGAGAAATTAGATTAACAAAACCTATACTTAGCCAACGAGCAAGCAGGAACACTTCTCGATCGCTTGAGCAGCAAACGAGATCTGGGGATGTGGCCAGAGCATCATGGGATAGGGGTTAGCCTCGAGCCAGTGGAAGCTCTTGAGCTTTAGTATTTGGCTGAGTGGCAACGAACCCAATCTGCAAGAATTACGGCGAGATAGGACAACATAACATTAGAAATTTAACCCAAGCTGGTGCCCATTGATGGGACATTGGGGTATAGTCAGAAATTGTTCTTAGTCTGTTACATCTTGTGATATCATAATACAGTTTAAAGTCTGGTAACCCTAAGCCCCACTGTTTTAAGGATAGATCAGTTTGTTGTAACCGATTTTAATTGAACCCAGCAGATTTTCTATTGGATTTAGGACTGGGCTCTGGCTGGGCCATTCCATAACTTAAATTTTCTTCTGGTGAAGCCATTCTTTTGTTGATTTGGATGTATGCTTGGGGTCATTGTCCTGTTGAAAGGTGAAATTCTTCTTCATTTTTAGCTTTCTAACAGACATCTGAAGGTTTTGGGCCAAAAGTGACTGGTATTTGGAACGGTTCATAATTCCCTCCACCTTGACTAAAGCCCCAGTTCCAGCTGAAGAAAAGCAACCCCAAAGCATGATACTGCCACCACCGTGCTTCACCCTGGAGATGGTGTTTTGGTGATGCAGAGTGTTGTTTTAGCGCCAAACGTACCTTTTGGAATTGTGGCCACAAAGTTCATCCTTGGTCTTATCAGATCATAACACATTTTCCCACATGCTTTTGGGAGGCTTGATTGTATTGTTTTGCAAATTTTAGCTGGGCCTGGGTGGTTTTCTGTGTAAGAAAAGGCTTCCATCTTGCACCTTTACCCCATAGTCTAAACATATGGTGAATATGGGAGATTGTTGTCACATGTAGTACACAACCAGTACTTTCCAGAAATTCCTGCAGCTCCTTCAGTGTTGCTGTAGGTCTCTTGGCAGCTTCCCTGACTAGTTTTCATCTTGTCTTTTCATCAGTTTTGGAGGGATGTCCAGTTCTTTGCAACATCACCGTTGTCCCATATTTTCTCCACTTTTTGATGACAGTCTTCACTGTCTTCCATGGTATATCCAAAGCTGTGGAAATTTTTTGTATCCTTCTCCTGACTGATGCCTTTCAACAATGAGATCTCTTGATGCTTTGTGAGTTCTCTGTGAACCATGGCATTTTCTGTAGCAGGCAACTCAGTAAATGCCAGGAAAATCCTACTAGGACAGCTGAACTTTATTTGGGGTTATTCAGAGTCTCTTTAATTGATGGCAGGTGTGTACCCAGAAGACTGAATGCTGTAATTAAATCAAAAGGTGCTTCAGCAAAGTATTAGTTTAAGGGTTTGCACACTTACAAAACCAGCTTATTGTGCGTTTTTTATTTTTATATTTTTCCCCTGACAGATTGGTTTGTTTTTAAATTGAATTGTACAGGTGGGTCACATTAAAGGTGGGAAAAAGTTTTTAAAGGATTTATTGTGGTCTCATTTTTTATATCACAAAAACCTGGCATTTTAACAGGAGTCTGTACACTTTTTATATCCACTGTATCTGGCAGTTCTGCATGCCCATGACTTTTCCTTTTTAAGTCTGTTCTGGACAAATTCAGGCTATTTATATAGTTATAACTATAGGCATACTATACATATGTATATGTTTGTTTGTGTCTCTCGGCTTTTCCCGGTTAGTGGTCGCCACAGCGGAACTCCGGTCCGCTAATAATTGGCAGTAGATTTTTACGTGCCTAGTTGCCAGCCCTGATGCACAACCTTTAACAAAGGTACGCCCATTCACGCATGTCTCCACACAGAAGACGCTCTAGCTGAGAATCGAACAGGACAACGTCTTACTGTGAGGTGACAACGCTACCGCAGCACCACCACTGCAGTACATATATATATATGTATATATATATATATATATATATATATATATATTTAAAATGTACACAAAATTAATGTCAAGCGTATTGTCTTTTGTGAATGTCCTATAACCTAGCTTGTTTCTGAGAGGCAGGAGAAATCCAGAAAATCAAAGTGCCTGGAGAAGACCTGCATGCACTTGAGGAGAACTTGCACACACTGCATGAATGTAACTTGAAGTCAATATTGAGCCTTGGAGCTATCTATTGTAAGGCACCGGTAACCACTGAGCCACCATAAAAACAAGAAAACTATCTTTGGGGATCTGGGTAGATTTTATGCCAGCTTTTTGACAGCTATTAGAGATCCCTTAGCAAGGTTAGGAAACTGGTCTTGCTAACCCATCTCTGTCCCTGTTTCCAGAACTGATTAATTAAACTGCTTAGCAGCACACTGTTTGCTTTCAAAACTCACTGTCATATCTTCTTGCGCTGACTGTGCTACAAGGGGATTGCATGTTGTTCTAAGATGTGATGTTAACCTGGCCAGATGTTCTTCGTGTTTCACTGTTGCAGTCATCACATTTGGGTTATCCCTGCCAGGGTAGCCCTCGGCCGGCCCAAATACCAGAGGCTTAGTATTTCTGCATCAGTTGCTGTCACTTCAGGACTGACGTCAGGTCATCAGTAGTATAAAGTAAGGCAGCCAACGCCATTACATCAGTCTTTCTTGCCGAGGAGCCCGAAGCAGAAGCAGTTCGCACAAGTGCCGGTTGGCCGCTACCAGAGTTTCATCTTCCGAATTGAAGCTGAAGTCTTTTAAAAGCTAAGTACCCTGTTGGGGATCCTTTTTTCTTTCCCTAACCGATGTCAGAAAAAGTTAACAATTGTGTCACCTGTGGAAAGCAAATACCACACAGAGACTTTCATTCTTACTGCGTCACTTGCTTAGGCCCAGACCATGACGTCCCTCGCTGTTGCTTTTGTGCTTTGTTTAACACCAGAACTATACATCGTCTGGCCCTTATTGTAACTAGATATTTTCGCTTGCAGTCCTCTAATTCTAATAGGCTTCAGTAAGCCATCCGACAGCAGATCTTCCGAAAAAACGTAAGGATAAAGACAGAGACGGACCGCACAGGTCCAAACCTACCAACGATGCTTCCGTTAAGCTAGTCGTCAGTTCTCCGGTCCTCAGTGAGGCACTTTCGCAGCCCCTGATGCCTGCTTCTGTAGATTCGCAGGCTGCTACCAAGGCCCTTTCAAAGTCCAGTATGCCGCAAAACTCTTCTTCGACTAAGGATCTTGCAGTTGTTTCACCATTGGATGGGTCCGGAGCCCCTGAGCAGGCAACGGCTACTGAGGAAGTACTTTGCACTACCGATTCTCGTCACAAACAGACTTCTTTCGCATCTACCGTTCTTTCGAAAACTACTGAGTTTCTAAGGCCCAAGGTATGAACCACACCCAAAAAAACTGACCCAGTCTCAGGCACCTGCTTCTTTGTCTCGGTCTCAAATGCTTAAAATGGCGAAAGACCTTATCATGCTGATCAGGGGAAGCCAAGCTACCCCTTCCAAGAGGAAAAGAGTTCTGTCCCCAGTAGTTTAGTCTGAACAGGAGTGTGATGACTGATGCATCTGAATATGAAGACATGCAACCCCTCTCTGCTTATGAAGATTCTGATGCAGAGGAATCCATTCCTTTAGCCTCTCCACCCAAGGACTTTTCCTTTGGGGAAACCCTTCATACCATAAGGGAGCATTTCCAATGGGAATGTCAGGACTAAAAAGAGGCCCAGAGAATTCTTGGATCTTCCACAGCACAGACCCCTGGCCATTCCCCCAGTCCTGGATGTTGTGGATGATTTCCTGGAATCCAGTTTGACTCCTGACACCCTCCCTCCTGCACCCAGAAAACCTGATGGGTATTAGAGTCCCTGACTCTCACAAATTTATTTTCAAAAACCCTACTGCTGACCCGGAGGTAATTTCTCAAAGACCTAAATTAATTAAAGCAACCTCTGCTAAGAATCCCACCCCCTCAGATAGGGATTCCCGAGCACTAGACAGATGAGGTAAAAAGTATACAACTCTGCTACTCTTGCTATCAGAGCACTAAATTGCCAGTTCCATATTCTAAAATTTCAGCAACGTACCATGGAACTCCTCAAACAAAAAGTATCTTCCTTTCCTGCTTGTGCAGAATCTAAAGAGTTACAAGAGTTAATGCATTCTCCAAGTCAAGTGAATAAGCAATCCTTACGCCCTAGAAGCTTCTTGCAGGGCAGCAGTCACCGGTTCTGTTCTTAGAAGACATGCATGGCTTAAGGAACAGCCCTTGCCAGACCATGTTAAATCTAAATTATTGGATGCACCCTTGTACAAAGACAACTTATATGGCACTAAGGCAGAGGAGGCCTTAAAAAAAAAGGGAAGAAAAAGCTAAATCTATATAGACAGTTAAGGATTTCCTACATGTCCATCCACCAAAGCTCAGCAGGCATTGCCCCTCCAAGCACTTTTACTTTCCTACTCCCACCAGGTCAGTTCAGCCCAGACCCCAGGGAAGCAAACCCCCCAGACAGCAGCCACAGGGAATGCAGAGATCAAAACAGTTGAATTCCTCCACTTCAAAACCAGGGAGTTCTAAGCCACCCCCTCTTGGTAAGAACTCACATTGACTCTCCTCCCTCACCCCCTCCTTCTGCCCACCTACACTTAACCCTAGGGGGAAAACTCTCCTTTCACGCAAGCACCTGGGCCACCATTACC
The DNA here is from genome assembly GCF_019279795.1 of Protopterus annectens. NCBI lineage: Eukaryota > Metazoa > Chordata > Ceratodontiformes > Protopteridae > Protopterus > Protopterus annectens. Next base: position 1,360,569,127 of record NC_056739.1, read on the forward strand.
AATGACTGCAGGGTCCTCAGCATAGTGTCCCAGGGATACAGATTTTCTTTCCACACTCTTCCAACCCCAAAAGGGTTCCCAGATCTACCTCCAGACCAGTGGGCAGAGGCGAAAAAAAAGTCTTTTCCCTGCTCTCTATGAGGGGAATAGAGCATGTTCCTGCTGAACAGATAGGTCAAGGTTTCTACTCCAGACTATTTCTGGTACCCAAAAAAGAGGGCACCTGGTGCCCCGTCCTCGATTTATCCATTCTAAACACCTTCCTGGTGATATCAAAATTCAAAATGCTCACCCTCCAGCAACTGCTACCTATACTTTCCAAGGATGCTTGGCTAGCCACCCTAGACCTAAAAGAGGCCTACTGCCACATCCCTATCAGGGAATCATGCAGGAAATATCTACGCTTCAGGGCAGGATCCCTGCACTTTCAGTTCTCTGCACTTTCCTTTGGCTTATCTACTGCTCCCAGAGTTTTCACAAAATGCCTGGCTCCTGCCATTGCCTTTTGCAGACAAAGGAATATCCAAATTTTACCCATATTTGGATGACAGCCTAATTCAGACAGACAGTCAGGAAAAGCTGCTCAAGCACCTGGCCTTTGTAAAGTCCCTACTGACCTCCCTAGGGTACACTATCAACAAAAAGAAATCCAAACTAGTACCCACCCAAAGGATAATATTCCTGGTAGCAAGCCTGGACACAGCATCCCAGATTGCATTCCTTACACCAGAAAAGCAAACTTACTTGACAGCCTATTTCTCTCAACTAGCCACCAGACCCCAGTTATCTAAAAGGAAAATCCTGCAAGCTCTGGGGTTCATGGCATCTTGCATTCTACTCATTCCATATACCAGACTGCATATGAGGAAACTTCAATGATAACTAAAAAGCCTTTGGTGTCAACACTCTCAAGACTTGGAAACTCTTATACCAGTGATACCTTGCCTAACGAAAGATTTTCTTTGGTGGGCAGCAGCATGCTCCCACAACAAGGGACTACCTTTCTCACCAACCCCTGCCACCCAGACCCTCACCACAGACGCATCAGAATATGTCTGGGGTGCACACCTGGATGGCGGGTGCATACAGGGCCAATGGAGCCCACAGCAAATCCATCTGCACATCAGCCAGAAAGAGATGTTAGCTGTCCAGCACACATTGACAGCTTTCAGGCCCCTACTCTCCCCAGGGGCTCTCCTGATCAAAACAGACAACACCACTGTGATGTGGTATATCAACAAGCAGTGAGGGACTCACTCCTACCCTTTGTGCAGGCTGGCCATGACCCTTTGGCACACAGCCTCTGCCATGCAACTCCACCTGTTAGAACAATTCCTGACAGTTTCTCTATACTCTCTGGAAGACCACTTACGCAGAAATCTTCTGGACCCACATGAGTGGCAGGTAGACAAAAGAACCTTCACCCTAATAACTCAGAAATGGGGCACCCCGAAGGTAGACCTCTTTGCTTCCCACACCACTCATCAGCTCAGCTAGTTCTGCATCAAGGAATATCACTGCATGGCTTGGAAAGTGGATGCCCTATCCTTCCCCTGGGTCGGTCTATTGGTCTAATGGTCTATGCATTTCCTCCACTACCTCTCATTACCAGGGTACTGCTCAAAATAAGGGAGGAAAAAACAATGACAATTCTTATTGCTCCAGACTGGCCTCACCAGCACTGGTACCCGCTGCTGCGGAGCCTATCCCCACTGCCACCATGGTTTCTCACTCAGACCCCAACCCTCCTGACACAGAGGGAAGGAGAATTCATGCATCCCCAATTGCAGACCCTCAATTTGTCAGCCTAGCTAATTCCATGACCACTGATCAATCTGCCAACCTCAGTAAACAGGTTCTAGATGCTGTACGTGAGGCCTGATGCCCTTGCACTAGAAAGTCTTATGCTGACCAATGGAAAAGGTTCTGCACCTGGATTCAGGCTAAGGGAGCAGATACAGCACAGCCCTCCCTACCTCTCATCCTGGATTACCTAGCCGACCTGCTACAACAGTGGTCTCTCTTTTTCCTCTATTAAAATTCATGCCTCTATCTCTGCTCATTTCCACACTGAACAGCCCCTTTTCTCACACCCTCTGATCAAACAATTCCTAAGAGGGGCTAGCAACTTGAGACCACCCAGAAGAGCACCCATCCCAGCTTGGGACCTTAACTTTGTGTTCTCACCCTGCCACCCTTTGAACCAGCATCTTCAGCAGAGCTAAAATTTCTCTCCTGGAAGATGGCTTTTCTTCTGGCCATCACTTCAGCCAGAAGAGTCTCTGAGCTACAAGCACTCATGGCTGTGGAGCCCTTCATTATCTTCTATGCTGACCGGATTTCCCTCAGGACTAACCCATCCTTCATGCCCAAAATGGTGTGCAGTGTGGCTCTCAACCAATCCATTCATTTGCCCACCTTTTTCCCTAACCCACGAAACAAGGGGAAAAGGATCCTGCACTCTCTAGATGTGCACAGGCAGCTCAGATTCTATCTAGACAGGACTAAACCATTCAGAAAGTTTGATTAATTATTGGTTAGCTTTGCTGCAGGGGCAGAAGGCATAGCCATCTCCAAACAAACATTTTCCAAATGGATAGCACACTGCATCCATTTCTGTTACAAGCAACACGGAAAACCTCCCCCAAGGGGGTCAGGACTCACTTCACCAGAGCAGCCTCCACCTCTGCAGCTTTCCTCAGAGGAGTCCCCACCAGGGACATCCTGGTTGCTGCCACCTGGACATCTGTTCACACTTTCACCAAGAATTACCACCTGCCTATCTTCTCCAAATCCAGGGCAGGCTTTGCCACTGCTGTGTTACAGGGCATCCTAGCCAGCCCCTAGTCTCCTTGACTGCCTCCATCCTTTTCCTCAATTTTGGGATTAACCCAAATGTGATGACTGCAACAGTGAAACATGAAGAACGTAGTACAGTTGTGTACACTTACCATAAATGTAGATGTTCGAGTGTATTCACTGTTGCAGTCCTGGTTTCCCTCCCTCCATCCCCCTCTTCTTTCTCTCTCTCTCTCCTTACAGGGAATATTTTGGTATTTACTTTCTACTGGTGGGGTTCTTCCACCATAACCTGGCTCCCACTTGGGGGCTGCTGTCAGTTTGGGCAAGAAAAAATGATGTAATGGCGTCAGCTGCCTTACTTTATACTTCTGATGACCTGACATCAGTTCTGAAGTGATAGCGCCTGACGCAGAAATACTAAGCCTCTGGTATTCGGGCTGGCCGAGGGCTAGCCTGGCAGGGATAACCCAAATGTGATGACTGCAACAGTGAATACACTCTAACATCTACATTTATGGTAAGTTTACACAACTGTACTTTCTCCTCACCGTTTGCTTAATTTTTCACTAGTAATTGCCATGTGATGACTCCAGGGCTGGGAATTCATTGAGATGCTATGCCCTTTGCTGCACACACTTTGCACTAATGTGGCATCATGTGGTGATGCTACAGTCATAAATCCCCCCCCCCCCATTGTTTTATAGATATTGCATCCACCGCCTCTCTTGATTCGATGCTAGTCGGCTACCTTCTTTGACGGTCATGCCTGGCTGTTACATGTCTTCTCCCAGGCAGTCCATCCATCTTTTGACTGGACTTTCTCATTTCCTTGTCTTCTTTCTCTCTCTCTCTCTCTCTCTCTCTCTTTGTGTTCTCCTTTCCTGCATATGTGACCAAACTGCCATAATCTGTTCTTGACTTTCTCTGAAGTAAGGGCTACTTTGGTTTCTTTTCTGCTGTTCTCATGTCTTTTTCTGTCTAGTGGTGTGCATCTTGCTTGTCCACTTCACTTCATTCATTTCATCTCCATTAACTTAAGCTTCCTCAGCTGTTCTTCACTGCCCAGGTTTCTATGCAATATAGAAGCACTGGATACACTACTCTTTTTTGTCCTTGCTTTTCAGCTTCTTTGCTGTTCTTCTATTACACCCTGCCTTTGATACTCTGTGCCAGTTGGCTGCAGATCATCTGATTCTAGCCTTGACCTCCTGAGACAGACTTGTTTTTCTCCTCAGCCGCTTCTCCCAGATACTTGAAGCTATTAACCTGCTCCATTGTTTTCCCCTTCTATCCTGATTTTCAGATCTGATGTGCTTTTCATTCTTCTTCAACCCATGGGTTTGGATCCCATGTGGCCGCATACTCTAGACTTCGGATCCAGCACTTGATCTCCTCCCTCTACTTGTAATGCCCTATTCTATCCCCATTACTTCAAATCTCATTTGCCTCCATCGTGAACATATGCAGGTTCCTCTTTCGGGTTTTTTCATTAATTCAACTTTTTTGATTTTGTCAAAACTTTATCTTTAACTTTAGCTATCCTCTGTCTTAGTGTTTTTTTTATTTTTTTTTTTTTTGCAGAATGTTAGGATTTTTTCACTTATTTTTTCTTCCTACTATTTGGACAAATAATAAATCTTTTTATCATTGCTGGTATTTCTCTTTACTTACCGTTTTACTGATGGAGTATTTCTTTAGATTACTATTGCTGGCAATTAACCCCCCCCCCCCTTAAGACATAGCAGGTCTGTCCGTTGGAGTACCGAAAATGCTCCCCATCGAAGTCCCCCAAGTCTTCTTTGGAGCCGCTGTCCAAGAGGAGGAAAACTTCAGATTTGACTCTTTTTCAGATCCAAAGACCTGATTCTTGGATCTGAAATGCAAAGATCCAAAGCCTTTGGCTCCTATCGTTATTTCAGTAAGCCTTACAGCACCACCCATAGATCTTAGGTCCTCAGATCCAAAGCCTGGTATTTCTCAAGGAGCCTTACTCCAGAATATCTCACAAAGCCTATATCACCCACTCTGCATTCTCCATTGCTTCAAACACCAAGTAAACATTTCAGGCCACCATTCACTACTTTCTCCATGTCCTCCAGAATATTATTGGAAGTGGATGTGGATAGGATAATATGAAAAATTCTCAGATTCCAGATCCAGACGGGGGTCTTATCAAGTCCGTCCCCTATTGGATCCGTGAATCTTCCTATGATGTCCAAAATTATTGTATCTCCTTCTCAGATCTGTCTAGTGGGTTCAGAGTCCCAGGATCCGAAATCCCTGATAGGTCTGGCATAAGATCCAAAGGAAATATTTTGGGCGTCAGATCCAAAGGAAATATTTTCTTAGACTATATCCCTGACGTAGTTCCACTCCAGTACTCTCTGATCTGAGTTTGTTCTGGAGCTGATTTGTCAATGTCAGATCAGAGGGGTCGGGATTGGCTCCGTCTGATCCACCACCACCCCCCTTCAGAGCCTCAGCCCTGGACAGCTTGTGGTCTGGTTCCATCGTCAAGGCATGGATCTGAGAGTGGTTGAGACCTACCTTCACTGTGAGTTTTGACTTCAAGAAGGCTGGTCAAAGCTTCTTAGAGTCAGTCTGCCTTTGATGTTGAGGCCTTTTCTCTCTCCAGAGAACTGCGTTCTCATTTCTTGTATCCAGCCACTTTTCCCTCATCAGCTCTGAGGTCAGTCAGACCAACTCCACAGGGACAGCCAGTTCCAATAAGTGTTCAGTCAGTTCTGATAGAGGAACTTTCCTGTCTCTTCTGACACTTCTCCTGAACACCCCACAGAGGAGGTACATCAGAAGAGAATATGCAAAAGGAGACTTATTGAATCCCCGATGGAGTCACTCACAGAGGATACCAATTTTAATGAAGAAGGGTCCCCCAGTGAAGGATTTTATCTGGGAAGGGAAGACAGTAACCATCAAGTGGGATAAGCTGATTCTACCAATAGAACAAGGTGGACTAGGATTACCTAATTTGAGGGGGTATTTTAGAGTAACACAGTTAAGACTCTTATACATAGCACAGGCAGAAAACTGTAATTCAAAGTGGAAAAGAATGATACTGACACAGGGAAGAAGCTCATGAAATAATAAGAGATTGGGATTTTGGATGTAGTCTCTTAAGAACAACCAAAATCACACAGAGTATTATATTCATAAAATATCAGGGAGTATTCTAAGAACCAAACCAGCATGAGAATGGAGAAAAGAGGTTTTGCCGATAGGGATGACTGTGGTCAGGGATACAGAACAGGCAAGGGGGGGCTGGAATTTATTGGAGAAAACTGGCAAAGGAGCCAAGGTATTGGGAGCAAATAACTAGAAAGGGAAAGGCAACAGAATGGGAAGAGGCCAAGAATTGTTTTGGATTGCAGGTTAGATATTGCCTTCCCTGTCAGTGATTGATGTCAGAGTATAATCAAAGGGAAAGAAATAGGATGCTCCTAAATGAAAGACCAACACTGGTAGAGTTTTTAATGGAATCTAGAAAAGAAGCTACCGTTAAAGGAATAATTAGTAAAATGTATAAATGTATAAAATATTGCACTATAATTACAAGAATCAATCCGAAGAGCTTAGAAAGGATTGGGAAGAGAGATTTGATAAGCATTTCACAGAGAGACAATGGGAGGATATATGTTTATCTCCCAAATATGCAACAAAGTCTAGAAGATGTAGGATCTTTGCCTGAAAGTGTTTACAAAGATATTTTTATACCCCAACTAGACTCCAAAGAATTTTTCCTCGGATAGAAGGCAAATGTTGGAGGTGTGATGGACAAGAAAGAGGTACATGGGAACTTATTATATTTTTTGGGAGTGTAATGAGCTGGCAGACTTTAGGGATTCCTTGCAGACCACTCTGTTGGAGATGCTGGGTGAGCATATCGGACTGACTGGAGAGATTGTTTTTGTTACAGAAGTCGATTTGCCTAGACATGGCAAAGCCTTTCTGAGTCTAATTATGGTGGCTGCAAAAAAAAAAAAAAAAAAAACCAATTACTAGAAAATGGAAATCAAAGTCTAGACCATCTTTACTAGAAGTAGTGAATATAGTAAGGGAGATAAAACAACTGGAATTGGGATCTTTAGAAAAGGGAAGGAGCAAACTACATAGGAAAAAATAATGGGAATTGTGGGAACAGTATATGCAGAGCAGGAAGGAAGTTTAAGCAGGATTTGAATGACCCATATACACTGGATGGTTTATAAGTAATGTTTGCAACTACAGTTGTTTCAATGGTGTCTGTGATGTAAACTGTTTGCAGCTAAAGTGGTATAATTTTGTATGTTTTTCATTTATATAAATGTAAGATTGTCTTTGTCATGTGAAAATTTAATAAAGATGTTTGGGGAAAAAAAAGGGTTCCCCAGATCCATCAGACCCCCCCCCCCCCACGCGGATGAATCTGTATATTTGGAAGCTTTTTGTTGTGGCCCATTTACATCATGGGTTATCCCCACACCCACGGATGAACTTATTGATTTAGTCTCCCATCAGGCTTGGAAAGAACCCAGATACTGTTGAATCTGTCTCGACGAGACCTGACAAATTCTTATTCCCTTCCGGAGCAAATGAGTCCTGGTTTATGCTGTGGTGGTGGCAGCAGCCACCAAGAAAGAGCTGTGGTGGTGGCAGCAGCCACCAAGAAAGAGCTAGCAGAGTAAAGTTCTTCTGTTCATCCACTAAACAGGGAGTCTAGAGCACTGGACAGATTTGGAAAGCTAGTCTGCCTCAGCAACCTTTGCACTGAAGTCTCTTAATTACCTGGCACACTTCACGAGGCTTCAGAGAGATTTCAACAAAGAGCTTTCAAATTCTGAGTCCATGTCCGCAGAAGACTTCAAAAGAACATCCTCATAGCTGGTCACTCTTGTCTACCTCAAACACTTTAGTGAGGCTGGTCTCACTCAGCTGAAGGCACCTCATGAGCTGCTGGTTCAGGCATTGCCAGACTTCGGATTCAGCTCTTGAGCCTGGATGTGGCTATGCAACTTTGCAGAGCCATTTAAGCCATCTGTTATCAATGCCCCATTTGATGGCACATCCTTATTTGGGTCAGCTGTAAAAGAGACTCTTACCTGCCGTGAACAAGATGGAAAGACCCTGTCTACCATAGGAATCAAGTTCTCTAACCCTCAATGGACCTTTTCCAGGAATCAGAAGTGCTAAGTAAATGCGGTTCCAAAAATCTTTGGGACCTTGCCAAGATGCACGCATGGAGAATTCCTCCAGAGGCAGAGGAGGAAATTCTAATGGGAGACATTGCCCTAGAGGCAGAGGAGGCTCGCAGAACCAGGGAGTCCTGAATTTCTTTCTGGACAGACCTTTTCAGCACTCCTGAAGCACTGCCTGACTGTCCCACTGTGGAGGCAATCTGAGAACTGTTACCCCTGCTCCCAGAAGCCTGGGAAAATATAAAAAAAGATACCTGGGTGTTAAAAATCCTATCCAGAGGCTATTTCATTCCATTTTTCCAAACCCATTTTCACAAAAATAAAAAACCTTGTGACATTCCACCCAGTCAGGGGACGGGGTGCAGCACAAGAAATTCAAAAGCTGCTAGGAAAGAGTCGCCCAAGACATCCCACCAGACAAAATATGATTCAGAACTTACTCAAATTTTCTGTTTAATGCCCAAGAAAACAGGGGACCCTTTTGGATCTAAACAGTTTGAATCAGTATGTGAAGAAGTTGGCATTCCAAATGGTCACAATACAGTCCATTCTACCTTGGATGTGCTCAGTAGTATGTATCCTGAAGACCTATCCAATCAAAATTGACAGGCGCTCCAGAAGACATATATGCTTTAGGCTGGGAGCCAGTCACTACTAATTCAGAACCCTGCCCTTTGAACTCACCACAGCCCCCAGTGTGTTTGCCAAATGTATGACAGTGATGGCTGCTCACCTGAGACTCGTCCAGAGTGTTTCCATATCTGGACGACTGGCTCCTCACCACCCCCTCCAACCATCTCCTGCATTCCAGGGACTAATATTTGCAGGTCACTAGGGATAACAATAAATTATGCCAAGTCCAACCTGACACCAGTCCAGTGCCTGGAGTTCATTGGTGTGCTTCTAGATGCAACAACAACATCATCAACAACACAGGTAGCATCACTACCACTTCATCACATATCCATCATCAAAAATCCAGTTCATCTACTTATTTCTCATCCATCTCCTCCAGCAAGATCAGTTCTTCAAGCACTAGGCTCTAGGACAGCAGCCATTGTACTGCTTCCTTTGGCACATTTCTTTATGTGTGTCCTTCAATGGATCCTAGCTGTTCACCTAGCTGGTTCAGTGGTCAGTTTTATGTCAACCCCTATCCTTTCCAGTCAAGCTAACTTCAGTTTGCAAATGACACATTCACTGGTGGATTCAGTTGAATGACATCCATGTAGACTGTTCTATTTTTTGTTGTTGTTTGCTTTGTTTTGTTTTGTTGCCAACTCCATTGGCCACAGTGACCATGGACACTTCCCATCTTCCCAACTGGGGTCGGGGAGGCATTTCCTGTGAAGGATTGTCCCAGGCAGCATCAAGAGACCAATCTGCATATGCGTGAACTAGAGATGAGAGCAGTCCTTACTTGCATTGCAGGCTTTTCAAGATGCTCTCCCTCTCTGAACTCTTGCGTTTCAGACCGACAACACGTCTGTGGTCAGGTACATCAATAAACAGGGAGGAACCAGATGTTTTTTTCTTCCCTTCTGCAGAGAGGCCATAAGAGTGTGGTAAGGCCGATCACATCAGACGTTTTCTAGTTTTAATGCACATCCCGAGGAAAACTAGGGTGTTAGCAGACACATTAAGCAGATCCATCTTGCTGCCTCACAAGTGGTGTCTCAATCAGTCTGTGTTTGAAAGGCATCTTTCATCATTGGGGTCAACCTTGCAGTGACCTTTTTGCATCGCCCCACAAGTGTAGCAGGTACTTCGCTCTTATCCCCCCCTCGGGGGAATGACCAAGAGATGCTCTAGTGCACATTTCGCCCCCTGGCCTCCTTTGTGCTTGTATCCTTTTTCCCTTGATACCCAAATTTCTGCTGAAATCAAGATGGCTGAAGAGTTAGTCATCGTGATCACCCCCTTTTAGCCTCGACAGGTATGGCTCAGTTACGTTTCCTAGGATCTTACCTTTGATATCCTCCATGGATACTGTAGACCTATCTGGATCTCCTCTCTCACCCGTCAGGGAACCTGTAGACAGCCCAGCTTTCTTCCCCTTCAGGTACATTATCTTAGCCTCCCAAAAAGAGTCTACAAAGAAAGTTTATAAGGACAAGTGGAAAAGATTTTCTCTTTGGGTGTTAAAAACAATGAGCTTTATCTGCTCCAGTTTCTGCAGTACTTGCAGTTTTATCTACTCTTTTTAAAGAAGGGGCTAGTTTGTCAATCACTAAACAGTAATTAGCAGCCGTTTCTAACTTCCACATAGGGGACAGACATTTCTCGGCTTCATCCAAATTATGCAAAGCATTCCTAATGGGTATTTTTCTTCTCAGACTACCTATAAAGGATTCTTCACCTCCCTGGGAGCTCACACTTTTGTGCTACAGGGTCTAACTCAGAAACCTTTTGAACCTTCAGATAGCACTGATTTAAAATAACTTTCATGGAAAGCAGTCGTCTGATTACACATTACTTCTGCTAAGAGGATATCTGAACTCCAAGCTCTCTCTCCTCAAAACCCCCTTGCATAATTTTCCATAAAGATAGGGTTATCTTACGGGACAAACCATTCTTTTCTTCCCAAAGTGGCCTCTGAAAGTAACATAAATAAATTTATTCATTTACCAGTCATCTTTCCAAAATTTTCAAGTAAAGGAGAGTACATGCTTCATCTCATTGATGTACACAGACAACTACGATTTTATCTTTACAGGACAAAGCACTTCAGTTTCCTATGTTCATCGTGTTTCACTGCTGCAGTCATTACACTTGGGTTATCCTGCCGTCAGGTGGTCCCACAGTAGGCCAGAGTTCCAAAGTCTTGGTCTGGCATCGGTTGCTGTCGCTTCTTCCCTGACATCAGTGCGCCAGGGGTATATAAGATGCAGCCGACGCCATTTTCTTCAGTCTTTCTTGCCGTGCGGTGCCCAAAACAAAAGCAGTTCACAAGTGCCGGTCGGCCGACTCCTGAGATTTTAGAATTCGAATTTCAGAACCGAAGTCTTCAATAAAGCTAAGTACCCCGTTGGGGAAACGTTTTCTTGCCTCAGACTGATGTCAGTAAAAATTAATAATTGCATTTCTTGTGGGAAGCAAATACCTCATAAGGATTTTCATTATTACTGTATTCTATGCCGAGGCCCATACCACGTCACTAGTTGTCTGTTTTGTGCTATGTTTAACGAGCGCACTATTAAATGTCGGTTTGATCTTGCTCGCCATTATTTTGGCCGAAGGTTCAATTATACCATGCCGTCGGATCAACCAACGACCGGAATACACAAAAAATGCAAAGATAAGGACAGGCATCCGAGGTCCAAAACCGACGATGAAGCCTCTTCTAGGCCAGTCGCCGGTTCTTAGTGAGGAGCTTTTGCAGCCCCTGACACCCGCTACCTCAGAGCCACAGGCTGCCTCCGACTCCCACGTGGAGATTTCTAGGCCTCTGGAAACTCAAGGTATTGGGCCTACAGAAATTAACCGCTCAGATGGGTCCAGAGCCGCTGAGCAGGCATCGGCTTCTGAGGGTGTTTTCAGACTTTCTCAGCTTACCATCAAAACAACTACCAAGTCTAAAACTCCATTAAAGACAAAGAAACAAGTACAGCATTCACCTGGACAGGCCTCCATGCGTAAGAAACAGATGCTCAAAATGGCCGAAGACCTAATTACTCTGATCAGGGGTTCCCATCCCCCTCCTGGTAAAAGGCCTAGGCAGGATACAGACTATGATTCCTCTGACCAGGTTTCCATTTCTTCTGACTCCTCTTCAGACCAGGGATACTCTTTACCCCCCTATGAGGATTCTGATGCTGAAGAGTCAATCCTTTCAGTCTCTCCTCCCGAGGATTACTCTTTTGGGGAAACTTTACATACCATGAGGGAGCATTTCCATTGGGAGAGCCAGGATTATTCAGAATCCAAGAAAAGGCTCAGAGATTTTCTTTTATTGCCTCAGCACAGGGCCCTTGCTATTCCACCTGTGTTAGATATTGTGGATGATGTGTTCTGTGAATCCAGTTTAATCCCCGATTCTTTGCCCCCAGCACCAGTCAAGCCAGATAGGTACTACAGAGTCCCTGACTCTCACAAATTTCTTTATAAAAACCCTGCTGCTGACCCAGAAACTATTTCCCAGGGTCCCAAAGGGGTAAAGGCTTCCACTGCTAAAAATCCAGTTCCCTCTGACAGGGATTCTAGAGCAGTAGATAGATGGGGGAAGAAAGTTTACACTTCTGCAACTTTAGCAGTAAGGGCTTTAAATTGCCAGTTCCACATGCTTAAATACCAACAATATTTAATGTCTCTGTTAAAACAGAAAATGCTTACCAGCTCAGAAGGTCCTGACAATAAGGAAATGCAGGATTTATTGCATGCAACTGAGCAAGTGGGAAAACATACTCCGCAATGTGGTTTTGATTCATTAGAGGCTTCTTATAGAGCCGCAGTTACAGGATCTGTGATTCGAAGGCATGCTTGGTTAAAAGAACAAAGTTTACCTGATCATGTTATGGCAAAATTATTGGATGCTCCTTTACAGCATGATATCTTGTTTGGTGTTAAGGCAGAAGAGGTATTGAGAAAATGGAGGATAAGTCAAAATCTATGCAAACAGTGAAGGATTTCTTACAGGTACAGCCACCTCGATTTAGCAGAAATTGGCCTTCTAAAAATTGGTCCTTTCCAGTGTCAGACAGACCACAAAGAGGCAGATACAGACGCCCAAGAGGCAGATCTCAGCCCCAAGGCTCTTTCAGACCACAACAGTGGGGTGCTTCAACCCCAAAAGGAGGAGAAGACAAGTCACCCTTCAGATGCCAAGCACTTACCTTTTGGCAGCTCCCTTAGGGGGAAAACTAGCACTTTTTTCACAAAATTGGCATATAATCACGCAAGACAAATGGGTTCTGAATATTGTGTCTCAAGGTTACAGGTTCCACTTTCACACACTGCCAAGGCCAAAAGGAATGCCAGACCTGCCACAAAATCAATGGGCATAGGCACAAAAACAAATTACAGCCCTCGTGGACATGAGAGCTATTCAAAAAGTGCCACAACAGGAACAAGGACAGGGATTTTACTCAAGACTTTTCTTGGTCCCCAGAAAGGACAAAGCCTTGAGACCCATACTGGACCTCTCTACTCTAAATACTTACCTGGATGTTCTGAAATTCAAAATGTTGACACTACAGCAACTTCTTCCCATGCTGGGAAAGAAGGCTTGGCTTGTTACTTTGGACCTCAAAGAGGCATACCTGCATGTCCCAATCAGAAAAAAATTGCAGAAGATACCTCAGATTCATAGCTGGCACAATGCATTACCAATTCTCTGCACTGCCCTTTGGCTTATCTACTGCGCCCAGGGTCTTCACAAAATGCCTGGCACCAGTAATTGCATTTTGCAGACAAAAAGGAATTCAAATATATCCCTACTTGGACTACTGCCTTATTCAAGCAGAGAGCAAGGACATTCTTCTACAGCATCTGGCGTTTGTAAAAAGATTGCTAATTTGCCTAGGGTACACAGTAAACGAAAAGAAGTCAAAACTAGTGCCCTCACAAGAGATAATATTCCTGGGTGCCAGCTTAAATACAACGGCCCAGATGGCTTATTTAACGCCAGACAAGCAAAGACAACTAACTCAGTACTTTCAATTGATGGCAACAAAACCCCAACTCCCTGCAAGAAAAATTCTGCAGGCCTTGGGGTTCATGGCGTCCTGCATACTACTAATACCATATGCCAGACTGCATATGAAGAAATTACAATGGTACCTAAAAAGTGTTTGGACTCAACACTGTCACAGTTTGGAAACAGTAATACCACTTATTCCCTGCCTACAACAGGAGTTTCGATGGTGGGCACAGGCATGTCACCACAACAAGGGACAGCCTTTCACTTCACCCACAGCCAGGCAGACACTAACAACAGATGCTTCGGATTAGACCTGGGGAGCACACATGGCAGCAAAATGTATTCAGGGCAAGTGGGCCGCAGACCAAATGCATCTTCACATCAATCAAAAAGAGATGCTAGCTGTACAAAATGCCCTAACAGCTTTCAAGGACCTTCTGCATCCAGGACAACTATTACTAAAGATGGGACAACACCACAGTTATGTGGTACATAAACAAGCAAGGGGGCACTCATTCTTATCCCCTCTGCAGACAAGCCATGACTTTGTGGAACACAGCACTGACCTATCAAGTTCATCTGCAAGCACAATTCCTGCCAGGAAAGAAAAATACTCTGGCAGACGACTTAAGCAGAAACATCATGGATCCTCACAAGTGGAAATTAAATCCACAAGTATTCAGCATGATAACACAAAAATGGGGGTGCCCAGACATGGATCTTTTTGCCTCCCCTCTGAACTGCCAACTACAGAAATTCTGCACAAGGACTTACCACACACAAGCATGGAAAGTGGATGCTCTCTCGTTCAGCTGGAAAACCCTAAAAATGTATGCCTTCCCACCACTGCCTCTCCTTTCAAAGGTACTCCTAAAAGCCAGACAAGAAAGGCCAAAAATGATCCTGATTGCCCCAGACTGGCCACACCAGCACTGATACCCAATCTTAAAGAACTTGGCTCAAGGCCCAGTATGGATTTTACCTCAAATTCCTCATCTTCTGACTCAACAAAACAATCAGATCCTGCACAGCCAGCTCAAAACCTTAAACTTGGCTGCATGGCAGATTACTTAGCCAAGCAGACAACACCTCTTTCTAAAGCGGTCATGGATGTCATTTTGGAGGCCAGGAGGCCCAGCACCAGGAAATCCTATTCAGAAAAGTGGAAGAGATTCTGCACCTGGAACCAGGCTCAAACTTTGACCCTCTTGTTCCAAATGTTCCTCAGATATTACAATACTTTACTGAGATGCTGGACAAATGCCTATACTTTTCATCCATTAAGATCCGCACCTCTGCCATCTCAGCTCATTACAACACAGATCCTCCTATATTCTCTCATCCTTTATTGAAATGGTACCTCAGAGGGGCTAAAAACATAAGACTGCCCCGGAGAGCACCAACACCAACTTGGGACCTCAACTTTGTCTTTGAAAAACTAACTTTACCTCCTTTTTAGCCAGCCAATTCAGCAGAATTAAAATGTGTGTCATGGAAAACTGCTCTGCTTCTGGCAATAACATCAGCACAAAGAGTCTCAGAGTTACAGGCACTAATGGCAGTGGAGCCTTTCATCAGGACAGGGTTTCTTTAAGAATAAACCCTACATTTATGCCAAAGGTGGTATTCAGTGTGGCTCTTAACCAAACTATTCACTTGCCAACATTTTATCCAAATCCCCAGAATAAAGGGGAGATACTTCTGCACTCATTGGACATACACAGGCAGTTACACTTCTACTTGGACAAAAACGCTTTCAGGAAAACTGAGCAATTGTTTGTAGCATATGCTGCAGGATCACAGGAAAAGGCTATTTCAAAGCAGACCATTTCAGATAGGACACTGTATCCGTTTCTGCTACACACAGCATGGGAAAACTGTACCTAGTAACATTAGGCCACATTCCACCAGGGCAACAGCCACTTCAACTGCCTTCCTTAAAGGAGTACCTACCAAGGATATTTTGGAAGCTGCAACTTGGAGTTCAGTGCACACCTTTACCAAGCATTACCACTTGCCTCTTTACTCTAAATCCAGAGCTGGCTTTACCACTGCAGTGCTGCAGGGCCTCATAGCCACCCCAAATCCTTTATAGACCCAGCCACCCAACCTCAGCTTTGGGATTCAACCCAAGTGTAATGACTGCAGCAGTGAAACACGATGAACATAGTACAGTTTTGTACCTACCATAAATGTAGATGTTCGAGTGTATTCACTGCTGCAGTCCAGGTTACCCACCCTCCATCCCCACTTTCTTAGCTGGGACTTATCTATACCTTTCTACCCTATACAAACTATGTGGTGTATTTGCTTGTAACTGAAGGTATTGTTTTTATTTTTTATGTATTTTTTATTAGCAATATGTATTGCCTACCTATTTGTGGGCACCTGACATCCGGGGCAAGAAAAACTGAAGAAAATGGCATCGGCTGCATCTTATACACCCCTGGCGCACTTACATCAGGGAAGAAGCGACATCAACCGACGCCGGACCAAGACTTTGGAACTCTGGCCAACTGTGGGACCGCCTGACGGCAGGATAACCCAAGTGTAATGACTGCAGCAGTGAATACACTCGAAAATCTACATTTATGGTAGGTACAAAACTGTACTTTTCACTATAAAGACTAAGGTTACCAATATCTAAGATCACTTTAGCAAAATGGATTACACTGTATTTCTTGGATTTATTTTCAACAAAGCATGGCCTTGCCCATACCTCCTAAGGCTTATTCAGCCAGATCCATGGCTGCTTCGTCTGGTTTTTGATCTAGAACATCTATTGATATTTGTGCAGTAGCTACATGATCCATATGTTCGTAGGTGTGTACTAGGCTAATGGCCCTGGAACCTTTACAAACCTAGCCCATAGGATTACCCTGGCATCGTACCATCCAACCTTAGTTTCCAGTGCCTGTGTCGAGTAGAGCCACTGGAGTGATCCCCAGGGTGAATTTTCTGTCCCCATCCACTCATCAAGATTTCTCTTGAAGAGGGTCAGTGAGGTGCTCTGCTTGACATGTATGGGAAGTCTGTTCCATAGCTTCCAGTGTCTAGGTTATGAAGCTGTCCCTCCAGCATGTTCTGTTGATTGTGGTAATGAGGTTGAGGTCTCTGGAGCGTGTGGTGCGGAGGGATTGGAATTTCTTTAGATGTAGCATTTCTAACAGAGCTGAGTCAGACATGGCTTTTGTAAGTCAAGCAGAGATCGCCTCTAAGTAGGCGATATGAGAGAGAGAATATTTGGAGATGTTCATCGTGCATACAACTGCAGTCATAACAGATGGGTTCTCCTGTCATCAGGCGGGTCCTCGGTCAGCCGAATTCCAAAGTCTAGGTCCGGCGTCGGTTGTCGTCGCTTCTTCCCTGACGTCAGTGCGACAGGGGTATAAAAGAACCAGCCGATGCCATGTTCTTCAATCTTTCTTGCCGCGCGGTGCCCAAAGCAGAAGCAGTTCGCAAGTGCCGGTCGGCCAGCTCCTGAGATTACGAAAAATTTGGAAAACCGAAGTCTTCTTAAAAGCTAAGTACCCCGTTGGGGAAACTTTTCTTGCCTCAGACCGATGTCAGACAAAGTTAATAATTGCATTTCTTGTGGGAAGCAAATACCGCATAAGGATTTCCATTCCCTCTGTATACCTTGTTTAGGCCCAGACCACGACGTCTCCACCTGTCACTGTTGTGCTACATTCAACAAACGCACTATTAAGCGTCGGGCGGAGTTCGCCCAGCATTCTTTTTGGAAAGCTTTTAACTATACCATGTCGTTGGATACTCCGACACCGGTTTTGTCTATAAAAACGCAAAGACAAGGACCGACACTCAAGGTCCGCGGCCTCTACCGACACCACGCCAAAGCCGACTACATGTGGTCCAGTTCTCAGTGAGGCGCCTACATAGCCCCTGACTACTGACGACACATCTTTGGCGGTGTCTCCTGTACCCGAGGTCGCAGGCTCCTCGGCCCACACACCGACTACAGATACCGAAGCCACTCTTGGCCTTGAAACACAGAATGTGGACAGGTCCACCTCCACTCAAGGTGTCTTCAGACCTTCCTCTTCTTTCTCCATCAAGGCTTTCACCAAGTCTAAAGCAACCACACACCCTAAGAGACCAGTTACACAGGGCCCATCTCCAGGCCCCATGCCTAAGAGACAGATGCTTAAAATGGCTGAGGATTTAATTACTCTAATCAGAGGTTCTCAGCCACCTCCGGACAAAAGGCCCAGAGTGGAGGAAGATTCCCCCTCCTCTGATCAGGGATCCATTATTTCAGAACACTCTGATGATCAGGAACAGGCTTACTCCCCTTTTGAAGACTCTGATGCAGAGGAGTCTATTCCTTCTGTATCCCCCCCTGAGGATTTCTCATTTGGGGAAACTCTGCATACCTTAAGGGAACACTTCCACTGGGAAGGCCAGGATTATTCAGATTCCAAGAAAAGGCTCAGGGAATTTCTTTTGTTACCCCAGCACAGGCCTCTGGCTATACCTCCTGTCTTGGACATCCTAGATGATGTTTACTCGGAGGCCTGCCTTAACCTGGACTCTCTACCTCTAGCTCCAGTTAAGCCTGACAGGTACTACAGGGTTACTGACTCACACCAATTTCTTTACAAAAGCCATGCTGCTGACCTAGAAACCATCTCACAGGGACCCAAGGGAGTTAAGGCTTCCATTGCCAAAAATCCATTGCCTTCCAAGAGAGAGAGATTCCAGATCCTTAGAAAGGTGGGGAAAAAAGGTATATACCTCGGCTACCTTAACCATGAGGGCCTTAAACTTCCAGTTTCATATGCTAAAATACTAACAGTTTCTGTTATCTCAGTTGAAAAGTAAAATGTCACAACCAGACTTGAAGGAGTTGCAGGATTTGATGCATAGTGCAGAACAAGTGGGTAAACATACCTTATGTGGTTTTGATGCTCTAGAGGCCTCACGTAGAGCTGCTGTTACAGGCTCAGTCATACGCAGGCATGCTTGGCTCAAGGAACAAACCTTGCCTGATCATGTCAAAGCTAAATTACTAGACGCCCCTCTTCAAAAGGATGTACTATTTGGGGCAAATGCTGAGGAAGTATTACGAAAAATGGAGGAAAAAGCTAAATCAATGCAAACTGTGAAAGAATTTCTGCAGGTTCAACCACCACGTTTTAGTAGAAATTGGCCTTCCAAAAACTGGTCCTTTCCTGCCACGGACAGACCCCAAAGAGGCAGATACAGGCGCCCGAGGGGCAGAGGACAACCACAGGGATCGTACAGAGGCAGACAATGGCAAGCTCCTACACCAAGAGGTGGTGAGGACAACTCACAATCTTTCAGAAAGCAGACCCAATGACTTTCCCCTTTGCAGGCCAACCAGGTCTCAAATGGCAGCCCCCTTAGGAGGAAAGCTGGCACTGTTCTCAAAAAATTGCCATGTTGTCACAAAGGACAAATGGATCCTGGACATTATAAACAGAGGCTACAAATTCCACTTTCATACCCTTCCAAAAATGAGAGGCATGCCAAAACTGCCACACAATCAAAGGGCAGAGGCACAAAAGCAAATTTCAGATCTTATAAACATGAAAGCTATTCAAGAAGTACCTACACACGAACAAGGTCAAGGTTTTTATTCCAGGCTATTTCTGGTGCCAAGGAAGGGAAAAGATTGGAGACCTATTTTGGATCTTTCCATCCTAAACACATTCCTACTCGTACCAAAATTCAAGATGCTCACTCTACAGCAACTTCTTCCCATGCTGGGCAAGGAGTCTTGGCTGGTAACATTGGACCTCAAGGAGGCATACCTGCATGTCCCAATCAGACAAAATTGCAGAAGTTACCTCAGATTTCTTGCAGGTTCAACCCATTATCAATTCTCTGCATTGCCCTTTGGCTTATCTACTGCGCCCAGAGTATTCACGAAATGCCTGGCATCAGTAATTGCCTACTGCAGACTTCAAGGGATACAAATATACCCTTATTTGGATGACTGCCTGATCCAAGCGGACAGCAAGCACATTCTTCTGAAACATCTGGCTTATATAATAATAATGTAATAATTAAATATTGTAGCTTCATGTAGTGATTAGTATGGTTCTTTAAATCCATGCCAAACTTTGTTTGCATTAGCAGTACCATATGATGTGCAGTTCTATTTTAAAGCGTTTTTTCTTCTTACGAATGAATGATTAGTATGGCCTTTTCAGATCTATGCCGAATAATGTCTGCATTAGTAGTAATATACGATGTGCAGTTTTGTCCTAAAGCATCCTTCTTTATATGAATGAACAAGAATTTGTCTGCATTTTTTCTCATAATTACATGATAAATGGTTTGATGTCAATGTTTGGGTCTACAATCGGTGAAAGTCCTTTATTTTGGCAGAACAACGCTTTTTTATGAATGAACTTTTTACATGTTTTTTAAACTAGAGTAGTGAAGTTTTAAGTTAATTGTTACACTAATTGTTACTAATTGAATAACAGCCATCTTAATTGCTTAAACTTCCCGCCTTTGATAGTATTTAAATTGAATGTTTTTTATAGTTATTTATCTGATGAAGCGTAGAGGTGTCTACGCGAAAGCGCTCATTTTGTTTTAAAGTTAATAAAAGACGTTTTTCTACGGACTTTTCAGGAGTTTGTAATTCATTTGTATCGTGGTGAGTCAACCTGTTTTTGTTTTCACAGCTTATGTAATAATGTTATTAAACTCTCTGGGATACACAGTCAACAAAGAGAAATCAAGGCTAATACCCTCTCGAAATATAATTTTCCTGGGTGCCAATTTGGACACAAACACCCAGATGGCCTACCTCACGCCAGAGAAGCAGGGGCAACTAATTCAATACTTCAAAACACTGGCAAATTGCACCAGGCTGACTGCAAGGAAAATTCTACAGGCTCTGGGATTCATGGCATCTTGCATCTTGCTAATCCCATGTGCAAAGCTGCATATGAGAAAACTACAATGGTACCTAAAAAACATATGGTCTCAACACAGCCACAGTTTGGAAACAATAATACCACTACTTCCATGTCTGCAAAAGGAATTTCTGTGGTGGGCTCAAGCATGTCAAGCTAACACAGGTCTTCCATTCAGCAAGTCTCAAGCAAATCAAGTCATCACAACAGATGCCTCGGACTACGCCTGGGGGGCGCACATGACAGACCGGTGCATTCAGGGCAAATGGTCCCAAAAAGAAAAGCACCTTCACATCAATCAAAAAGAAATGCTAGCAGTAATAAATGCTATTATAGCTTTCAAGGACCTTCTACAACCAGGTCAGCTATTGATAAGAACGGACAACACCACAGTTATGTGGTACATAAACAAGCAGGGAGGAACACATTCCTATCCCCTATGCAGACTGGCCATATCACTTTGGAACATGGCCATGGACTTACAAATGGAACTACAAGCACAGTACTTGCCAGGCAAGGAAAACACGCTGGCAGACAACCTAAGCAGGAATATGACAGATCCACACGAATGGATGTTGCAGCCAAAAGTTTTTACAGAAATAATCCAAGAATGGGGAAGGCCAGACATAGATCTCTGCCTCCCACAAAAATCATCAATTGACAAAATTCTGCTCGAGGACCTTCCATCCAGAGACCTGGAGAGTGGACGCTCTCTCTCTCAGCTGGACATCAATGACAGTTTATGCCTTCCCTCCTCTTCCTCTGCTGCCCAAAGTCCTATTGAAGACCAGAGCAGACAGACCAAAGATGATCCTCATTGCTCCGGACTGGCCAAGGCAACACTGGTACCCACTCCTGAGGAGCCTGACTCATTTCCGTCCATGGACCCTGCCTCTAATGCCTCTTCTTCTGACTCAGCACAGCTTCAAAACTCTTCACAGTCAGCTAAAAACACTCAATCTAGCTGCATGGAAGATTCCTTAGCATCACAGCAGGCCCTACTCTCCAAGGAGGTGCAGGATGTCATTTTGGAGGCCAGAAGGCCATCAACTAGAAAAGCTTACTCCGCAAAATGGAAACGGTTTTGTGTCTGGAATGAGAAAAAGGGCCAGAACCCTGGAACACTGAATTTACCTCATATACTACAATATTTGGCTGAACTACTAAGCAGTGGACTTTTCGTTCTCCTCCATCAAAATCCATGCCTCAGCCATTTCTGCAGAATACAACACTGATCCTCCTTTATTCTCTCACCCTCTTGTAAGACAGTTCCTCAGAGGGGCTAAGAATTTAAGACCTCCAAGGAAACAACCAATACCTGCTTGGGATCTAAATTTCATTCTGGAAAAACTGACTTTGCCTCCTTTTGAGCCAGCTGCTTCATCAGATTTGCAATATTTGTCCTGTAAAACAGCTTTCCTTCTGGCTATCACTTCAGCTCGTAGAGTTTCAGAACTACAGGCCCTCATGGCTGTCCAGCCTTTTATCATCTTCCATCAGGACAGAGTTTCATTACGAACCAACCCTTCCTTTATGCCTAAAGTGGTATCCAGGGTAGCTTTAAATCAGGCCATACATTTACCTACTTTTTATCCCAATCCTCAAAACAAAGGGGAGAGATTACTACATTCCTTGGACATCCACAGGCAACTGCGTTATTATTTGGACAGAACAAAGCCTTTCAGAAAATCAGAACAGCTCTTTGTGGCCTATGCGGTAGGAGCCCCAGGAAAGCCAATTTCCAAGCAGACAATCTCAAAATGGATAGCCCACTGCATACGCTTTTGCTATTTCTTTCCTGGCAAAACTGTTCCTACAGGCATTAGAACTCACTCCACCAGGGCCACAGCCACCTCTGCAGCCTTCCTCAGAGGAGTTCCTACCAAGGATATCTTGGAAGCAGCTACTTGGAGTTCTGTGCATACCTTCTCCAAACACTACAACCTACCATTATACTCCAAATCCAGAGCAGACTTTGCCACTGCAGTCTTGCAGGGCATTTTGGCTCCTCCTAGTTCCACCTAGTGCCTACCACCCCTTTCTTAGCTTTGGGATTCTACCCATCTGTTATAACTGCAGCTGTATGCAAGATGAACATAGTACAGTTTTGTACCTACCATAAATGTAGATGTTCGAGTGCTAATACAGCTGCAGTCCAGGTTTCCCTCTCTCCTTCCCCTCTAGGGGTATTTTTTTATGGTGTATTTTCTTGCAACTACTGTTTATTTTGATTATATTGCATTGCATTACTTCATAATTTTATGTATTGCCTTCCTTCTGGGGGCACCTGACATCTGGTGCAAGAAAAACTGAAGAACATGGCGTTGGCTGGTTCTTTTATACCCCTGTCACACTGACATCAGGGAAGAAGTGACGACAACCGATGCCAGACCTAGACTTTGGAATTCGGCTGACCGAGGACCCGCCTGACGGCAGGAGGAACCCATCTGTTATGACTGCAGCTGTATTAGCACTCGAACATCTACATTTATGGTAGGTACAAAACTGTACTTTTTTGAGTCTGTCCATATAGGACAAGGGTTTAAGGCCTAGGATCCTCTTTGTGAGGTACTTTTGTGGCCTCTCCAGTTGTTGCAGGTGTCTAGTGAGGTACATGCCAAATAGGACATTGTACTCTGATTGGCCTAATGAGGGAAGAGTAGAGGGAGACAATGACCTCTTTTTTTCCTGGATGCAAAACCCTTAGTAATGAGATGTGCCACACATAGAAGGACTTCCTAACCACAGTGGCACTGTGGTGGTCAAAAGAGAGGTTGCTGTCCACTTGTGTTCCCAGATCTCTTATAACCCCTTCTGTGTTCAGTGGACTACCATGTAGTTCATGGGAACTGGGTTTTTCCCCAAAGGGGATGACCCATTTTTTGGCATTGAGTTTATGGCCATGGTTCTGACACCAGTCGTTGGTCTCAGTGAGGCCTTTCTGTAGGATGTCAACATCACCTTGGGAGTTAATAATGGCTCCCAACTTACAATCTACAATCGTCTGCAACCTTTGTCAACCAGAGTCCCTTCGTGTTGGCCTGGACTTCTGAGAGGTAGATGCGAAACAGGAGAGGACCCAGGACCGATCCCTGTGGGACTCCCACATGACTGGCTGGTCTGCAGTCTGACTTGGAGTCAGCTACTTTCACACTGTGGGTCTATCTGTGAGACAGTTTGCAACCCACCTAGTGATACAGGAGTTGATGCCTGGCTTAGTGAGTTTTTCTATGATTCCTGAGTTGGGAGAGGTATCAAAGGCCTTGGCCAGATCAAGGTAGGCTGTAAAGAACCACCTTGCCTTCATCCGCAACTCTGGTGACTGACTCAAAGAAGTCGACAAAGTTACCTGTGCAGCAGTAATACTGGGTGCCTGGCAATCTACTGGTATTGTGATTGGTCCTTTGGGGGGAGATGGGTAAAGTTGGCATTGAATCTATTGGCCAGTATATTGGCAATATCTTTTGGCTCTGTATAGAAGGTGCCATTGTGCAGTAGCTCGGAGGAAATCTGGGTATTGCTGTGGAGGTTCTTTACATAACTATAGAAGGGCTTGTGGTTGTCTTTACAATCTGCTGCAATTCTGTTTTCATAGCTAGCTTTAGAGGATTTGATGAGGGATATCAATTTTCTGTTGAAGCTGATAAGGGAGGTTTTCCAGTCTTGGGACTTCACCTTGTTCTGCATCCGTTTTCTCCTTCTGTTGTAGAGTTTTTTTTGGAGGAGAGTGTCTTGGTTCTGTTGGGTATGGCAAGATCCATGCATTTGTGTATGTGTTTGTACAGTGCATTAGTGTATGATTTGGCGGTCATGCAACTATTCTCCATTTGCATGAGTGCCATGAAGTTAGCCGCCTTTGTTCTTAGGAGCCCAAATTTTGCTTTGGAGAAGTTTTTCATAGTGGTTTCCTTTGCAGGGGAGGGGGGGAATGTGGATTTCCAAGGTGATTAGTTTATGGTCGGATCTAACCAGGGAAGAGTTGACTATTGGTGTAGAGCAACGGTTGCCCATATTAGTAATGACCAGGTCCAGGATGTTGCTACCTCTAGTGGGGGTAAGAATGAACTAGTCCAGGGCATTGGAATTAATGAATTCCAGGGAACGGGCCAGTGTATTGGTACATGAGTATTTTTCCCAGTTAATGGAGGGGTAGTTGAAGTTGCCCAGTTTGAGTGTGTTAGGTTGGACCCTAATATTCTCCAGAGTGCTTAGGAACGTGGAGTGAGCATCTTGCGACATGGTTGGGGACCTATAACAGGCTACAACCTGAATCGCTGTCTTACCCAATGTTAGCTGCATGTGAAGTATCTCTGATGCGTTATGTTGGGCTACCAGTCTGGAGGTGTGTGCATCCTTTATGAATATGGAAACGCCACTGCCTTTGGAGCTTCGGGCCAAGTTCTAGGGCCGAAAGGTGTAGAATGAGTTATAGCCTGGAAGTGCAGGGGTTCTTTCTGCTGCTTTGAATCAGTTCCCTGTTACAGCACAAATGTTGATGTTCTCCATTTTAAGGAGTACTTTGAGTGAGTGCATTTTGAGATGTAGACTTCTAGCATCGAACAGCACGATTCTTAGTAGCTGTTATGGTGATAATTTGGTCTTTGGAACACTGCCTAAAAAGGCACTGTAGGGGTGGCAAGAGCCTTGGCCAGTATCCAAAAGCCCAGGGGTGACAGATGCAGGCCATCTTTGGCAAAGCATCAAGGTCTGTCAATCATGTCATCCCAGGCACAGATAATGGATCCCCTTAGAATGACACCAGAAACTTGGCCAATTGTTGAAAGTGGGGGTTATTGTTCTCATACTTTTGCTAATCATTACAAATTGGATATTGTATCTAGAAACAGAACCGCCTTTGGTTTGGCGGTACTCCGGAACATCTTTCTATGAGGACCACCCAAGATCAACATAGCTGTGGACTCTGTCCCATGGGTTGAGGAAGAATGAAAAGGACAACATCAGATTTAAGTTGTGCACTCACCATAGCTAGGTGTTTGTATTCTCCATTTTCATTCTTCAACAGCTTCTCTCCCATCCATCCCCCATACTGATATTTCTCAAGAGACCTATATGACTGTGTTTTGGAACCGACAGTTCCAGGTTTGAGACTTTCCTGTCTCTGTCTAGCTGTAGGTGCGTATGGCAACAAACTTGATCTGAAGTAATGGGGATGGAATAGGGCATTATTGGTAGAGGGAGGAGCTGAAGAACTGGATCCAAAGTCTGGACTATGTGGCAGAGTCGGATCAGAGGATTGGATCTGGACCAATGGGTTGAATAACAATGAAAATGGACAACACCGATGCCTAGTTATGGAGAGTACGCAACTTTTAATTTCGTTTGATTTCCTACATTTGCTGTCATGACTAGGGTTGCCAACTTTTCAAATGCCCAAAGTGGGACATTTTTTTTTTAGAAATATGAGATTTTGCAGGACAAACATACCCATGACCAGTGCAAAGGACAAGACTTTACATTTTTTTGCCAGAATAAAAGGTTATTCTTGTAGCATTTGAATTGTTTATGCTCTTTTCATATAACGTTTAGGTATTTCACTTCCAAAATAACTGTTTTATGCAACTATTAAAGAAATTTTATCAAATATTTTTTGTCCTAAAATCTCAGGAC
This sequence comes from Protopterus annectens, assembly GCF_019279795.1. Classification (NCBI taxonomy): domain Eukaryota; kingdom Metazoa; phylum Chordata; order Ceratodontiformes; family Protopteridae; genus Protopterus; species Protopterus annectens. The sequence goes on from NC_056739.1 coordinate 1,360,595,301, forward strand.
ATTTGCCATTTTTTAAGAATTTTTTCACAGGACACAACCACCGAAAGAGGGACTGTCTTACATAGAGGGACAGGTGGTAACTCTAGTCATGACAGCAATCCTGTATGTATTTATTTTCATCAAATATGCCTTCAGTCTTGCATTCTAGTCCCTTGTCATTTACTGAAGTTCCTGTTTTCAGAGTCTTTTTGTAGTGCCACATCATCTATGTACATCAGCTTTACTTCCCCTCAGACCTGTTTGCTAATTGTAATCCATCACTGTTATAAACTGCATTGGGCTCAGACAACCCTGATACACACCCTCTCCCACTATAGCATGTTCTAATTCTGTCAGTATTTGACACTTAGAAACATTGCAGGACTGCCCAAATCAGCTTTCTTGGGACTTCGTTACGTGCTTTCAAATGCAGGAATTTTCAGTTGGACTCTATTCATCTCCAGCTGCTTCTCCATTGTTGACTTAGTGCAAACATCAAGGCTGTTGTGCTGTATCCTGATCTCTATCAAAACTGCTCATTTGCAGTTTCACTTTCTACTGCTTTGTGTATTCATTTATCAGTCAACCTTTTCAGCACTTTTTTTGCAGTGTGACTTTGATACCTCTCTACTGCCCACAGTTCTGTGAATGTCTTCTTTGTTGTATCCTCCTCATCATCATCATCCTCCTCAATCATCCATCCCCTTTTTACAATTTGTTTACATGGCATCTGGGTGTTTCAACTGCTGCTGCCTCTTGCTACTCTACTACCTTCTTTGACAGTCATGCCTGACTGTGGCAGGTTTTCTATCGCACAGCCTGCCCCATTTCATTGATAGACGCCCTCCTTTTCTTTCCTCTTACCTTCATCCTATCTGTCCGAAATCTTCACCTGTCTTCTATTTTCCTGCCCCTGTGCCTGAACTATGGTAATGTACTGTATTTGATCTTCTCTTCAGTTGGAGCTACTTGGACTTCTCTGATGCCCTTATTTCTTAATCTTTCCCACAGTGTGGATTGTACTACTCTTCTCAGTCACTTCATCCCCATCACCTCTAGCTTCTGCAACTGCTGAGCCTTTGCTAACCAGGTTTCTATGCCATACAACATTAGTGGTTGCACCACTGATACGTACACCGTACTTTTCAGCATCTTCTGTTACACACTGCACCTGGCATTCTGTGCCAGTTGGCTGCACTCCCTGTGATTCTTGCTTTGACTTTCTCATTCAGACTTCCCTTCTACTCAACCAAGCCTCCCAGTTACTTAAAGCTGTTAACCTACTCCACTGTATTCCCTTTTACTCAGTTTTCATCCCTTTATAATTTCCCCGTTTGCAGTCATGACAACTATCTTGCTTATACTTTTGTTTCATTCCATGTGCCTTTAGATGTTCTTCATCTCACATTGCTGCAGTCCTTACATATGGGTAGTCCGCTGTCCTCGGTCGGCCCGAATATCAAAGTATTAGGCTGACGTCGGTCAAGGCGCTTAAGACTGACATCAGGACGTCAGGGTACAAATGCGCATGACCGACGTCATATCCTCAGTCTTTTTTTGCCGCATGGTCCGATGCAGAAGCAGCGTTGCAAGTGCCGTTCGGCGTTCTGAAATTTTTCGAGTTCGGAGTTTCAGACCGAATCAAAGTTGGCTAAGTACCCCGTTGGGGAATATTTTGGTTTTTTCTTGCCTCAGTGTTTTACCGGATGTCAGAAAAAGTGAATAACTGTATTTCTTGTGGGAAACAGATACCGCATAGGGATTATCATTCTTTGTGTATTCCTTGTCTGGGGCCTGAGCATGACGTTGTTGGGTGTCGCTTTTGTGCTAGATTCAATAAGCGCACTATTAAGCGAAGGTTAGATTGTGCTAGGCTGGTCTTCGGGAAGTGGTGCAATTATAATATGCCGTCGGATTCTCCGGCGCCCGCTTCTTCGAAGAAGCGCAAAGACAAAGCAGTTAAACCCAGGCAAGATGAGTCGTCCATTCCGGACGCCGGTTCTTTAGAGGCGTCAGTGGAACCGGTGGTTCCGACGGAGGCTTCTCTGGAGTCCTAAGGGGAGACTTTGATATTGCAGGATGTGGCCTCTCAGGAGGCAGGTCAGGCTGAAGGGGATTCTCAGGTTACTGTACTCCCCTCCCTTCCTAGGGTGGTTAGGCCCTCTCCTTCTGTTTCCAAGGCTTCTCCCAGAGGCAGGCCAGGTTTAGCTTCTGTTGGTGTCACTCCTAGTTCAGCAGGGTCTGTGCCCAAGAAGCACATGCTTAAAATGGCAGAAGATTTGATTACTCTGATTAGAGGTTCTTTGCCCCCTCCTGATAAGAGGCCTAGGGTGGAGCCAGAGTTGGGGAGTTTTGAGCAGGCTTCAAATGTTTCAGAGTCTTCGGCTGAAGACTTGCAGGAGTACTCTCCTTATTCTGATTCTGATGCAGATGATTCGACTCCTTCTGCTTCTCCTCCAGAGGATTTTTCTTTTCAGAGACTCTTCATTCCATGAGGGAACATTTTAAGTGGGAAGGTCAGGACTTCTCTGATTCCAGGAAAAGGCTTAGGGAATTTTGCTTTTACCCCAGCATAGGCCCTTGGCTATACCCCTGTTCTGGATGTTGTGGAAGATGTGTTTGCAGAGGCTTCACTTAATCCTGATTCTCTGCCTCCTGCTCCTGTTAAACCGGATAGGTATTACAGGGTGCCTGAGGCTCATAAATATCTTTATAAGAGTCCTAGGGCGGACCCAGAAACTGTTAGTCAGGGACCTAAAGGTGTCAAGGCCTCTGTTGTAAAAAATCCGGTTCCTCCAGATAAAGAGGCCAGAGCTTTGGATAGATGGGGAAAGAAAGTCTATACATCTTCTACCTTAGCTATGAGGGCTTTGAATTGCCAGTTTCATATGTTGAAATATCAAAACTATCTTCTTTCTCAATTGAAGTCTAAGGTGGATGCTCTGGCGGAAGGCATTGAGTGTAAAGAATTACAAGATTTGGTGCATGTTTCTGAACAGGTGGGTAAGCATTCTTTACAATGTGGTTTTGATGCTGTACAGGCCTCGTCTAGGGTGGCTGCCACTGGTTCAGTTCTTCGCAGGCACGCCTGGCTGAGGGATCAGAATTTATCTGACCATGTTAAGACAAGGATTTTGGATGCTCCTTTACAGTCTGATGTGTTGTTTGGTTCACCTGTGGAGTCAGTCTTGAAGAAAATGGAAGACAAGGCTAAGTCTATGCAGGCTGTTAAAGATTTTTTGCAAGTTCAGCCTCCGAAGTTTAGTAGGAATTGGCCTGCTAAGGGGTGGATGTATCCTTCTTATGATTCTCAGTCTAGTGGTAGATCTAGACGTGGTAGGGGCAGAGCTCAGAGCTCTTTCAGACCTACAACAGGGAGTTCACCTGCACAATCTTCGGGTGAGGGCAGGGGCCAGTCCTTTCGTAAACAGGCCCAATGACCTACCTTTTCAGCTGCCAGATCCTTTTTGCCTGGCAGCACCTTTGGGAGGAAGGTTGGCACTCTTCAAGGAAAATTGGAATTTGATTACCCAAGACAAATGGGTATTGGATATCATACACCAAGGTTACAAGTTTTATTTCCATACCTTGCCTCCTTTCAAAGGCATGCCGGACGTTCCTCCTCAGCAAAGACTAGAGGCTCACAAACAAATTTCTCTGCTACTTCAAATAAGGGCCATACAACCGGTCCCTCTGCCAGAAGTGGGCCTAGGATTTTATTCCCGCCTGTTCCTAGTACCAAAAAAAGGGGAACACGTGGAGACCAATTTTGGATTTATCTGTCCTCAACACATATCTGGACATTCCCAAGTTCAAAATGTTGACGTTACAACAGCTTTTACCTCTGCTGGGCAAAGATCACTGGATGGTGACTCTGGATCTCAAGGAGGCTTACCTTCATGTTCCTATCAGGCTCAGTTGCAGGAAGTATCTGCGTTTTCGGGCTGGGACTTCTCATTATCAGTTCTCTGCATTGCCCTTTGGCTTATCTACTGCGCCCAGAGTGTTCACGAAGGTTCTGGCTCCAGTGATAGCTTTCTTCAGGATAAGAGGAATACAAATCTATCCTTATTTGGACGATTGCCTGATTCTGGCCCAAGGAAAGGACGAACTTCTTCATCATTTACAGTATGTGATAGCAGTGTTAAGATGCCTGGGGTATTCTGTGAACGAAATAAAGTCCAGTCTAGTACCCTCTCAGGACATGTGCTTTTCTGGGTGTGAGACTGAATACAGCATCCCAGATGGCCTTTTTGACCCCGGACAAACAAAAGAATCTTTCTCTTTACTTCCATCAATTGTCTCGTCAGTCCAGGCTGACTGCAAGGACAGTCCTTCAAGCCTTGGGGTTCATGGCATCTTGTATTCTGGTACTTCCCAATGCCAAACTGCATATGAGGAAGCTACAATGGTATCTCAAAAATGTATGGACACAGCACTGCCAAGATATGGACACTGTCATTCAGATAATACCTTGCATTCAAAAGGAATTTTTGTGGTGGGCTCAGGAATGGCACCTAAACAAGGGACTCTCTGTGACCCGGCCAGAGGCGAGTCAGATTCTAACGACAGATGCCTCAGACAAAGCTTGGGGAGCTCATCTAAATGGAAAATGGGTACAAGACACGTGGCCTGCCAGACTTCAACATCTACATATCAACTTGAAGGAGATGTTAGCAGTCCAATTTGCTTTAATAGCTTTCAAGGATTTACTTCTTCCAGGCAGGTGTTGGTTCTAACAGACAACACAACTGTCATGTGGTACATCAACAAGCAAGGGGGAACGCATTCTTATCCTCTATGCAGACAAGCAATGATTTTGTGGGAGACTGCTCTCAGTTTACAGCTAAATCTTCAGGCAAGGTTTCTGCCAGGAGCACAGAACTCCTTAGCGGATGTGTTGAGCAGACAAATTATGGATCCCCACGAGTGGAAATTGGATCCTCATGTATTTCAGAAATTGACAGTGTTATGGGGAACTCCAGACATAGATCTGTTCGCTTCTCCACTAAACTACCAGCTGCCAAAGTTTTGCACAAAAAGGTTTCATCCCACAGCCTGGAAAGTGGATGCTCTCTCATTCAATTGGAGCAATCTTCATGTGTATGCCTTTCCACCTCTGCCTCTCCTCCCAAAGGTACTCCTGAAGGTCAGACAGGACAAGCCAAACATCATTTTAATAGCTCCGGATTGACCTCGACAGCACTGGTACCCATTACTGAGAATTCTGGTACGGGAGCCTCCTTGGCCTTTACCTTCAATTCCTCACCTGCTGTCTCAGGAGAACAGTCATTTACTCAATGTCAAACTTCACTCTCTACATCTAACAGCCTGGCATATTCTGTTTTAAACCCTGGAGGGTCTCAGCTTCCACAACAAGTTTTGAATGTTATTTTGGAGGCCAGAAGGCCTAGTACAAGGAAAGTGTATGCAGATAAATGGAGGAGATTTTTTATTTTGGAGTACAGCAAAGGACTTTGATGTTTCTAAGCCTAATTTAAGTGTGGCTCTTCAATACCTTACTGAGTTACTGGACAAAGGTTTGTCCTTCTCCTCTATTAAGGTTCATGCTGCAGCAATTTCTGCTCACTATGACTGTGACCCACCATTGTTTTCTCATCCTTTGTTTAAGCAATTCCTTAGAGGGGCAAAGAATATAAGACCCCCACGTAGAGCTCCTACTCCTGCTTGGGATCTCAATTTTGTGTTGGAGAAACTCACTCTACAACCTTTTGAGCCTGCAGCTACTGCCGAGTTGAAATATTTATCATGGAAGACTGCTTTTTTTGTTGGCCATTACTTCTACGAGAAGGGTTTCTGAATTACAGGCCCTTATGGCGGTTGAGCCTTTCTTAATTTTCCATAAGGATAGGGTATCTTTGCGTACTAATCCTTCCTTTATGCCTAAAGTGGTTTCTAGTGTGGCTTTAAACCAAACTATTCATTTGCCTACTTTTTATGCAAACCCCCAAAATAAAGGGGAAAAGATTTTACACACTTTGGATATACACAGGCAATTGCGATATTATTTGAGCAGAACTAAAGGGTTCAGGCAGTCTCAGCAGTTATTTGTTTCTTTTGCTTTGGGTTCTCAGGGCAAACCTGTTTCAAAACAAACTATTTCTAAGTGGATTGGTTTTTGTATTACTTTCTGTTATTCCCATCATGGTAAAGAGATTCCAGTTGGGATTAGGCCTCATTCCACTAGGGCTACTGCCACTTCTACAGCTTTTTTAAGGGGGGGTGGCTACTAAAGATATTTTGGAGGCAGCTACTTGGAGTTCAGTGCATACTTTCTCTAAGCATTACCACCTTCCACTTTACTCTAAATCTAGGGCTGGTTTTGCCACTGCAATTTTACAGGGCATTTTGGCAGCTCCTAATGCTTTATAGTTTTGCCATCCTCCCTTACCTCTGCTTTGGGATTCTACCCATATCTAAGGACTGCAGCAATGTGAGATGAAGAACATAGTACAGTTTTGTACCTACCATAAATGTAGATGTTTGAAGATCCACATTGCTGCAGTCCAATTTACCCTCCCTCCTTCCCCTCTGTAGTTAGTGGCGGTGGTGTAGTTTGGGTTGTGAATATTGTAAATATGATTAGTGCAGGGGTGGTTGGTTGTTTTTTGCTGTCTTTTGGTTTTGGCCTTTCTTTTTAGGGCCTTCTGACATATGGGGCAAGAAAAGACTGAGGATATGACGTCGGTCATGCGCATTTGTACCCTGACGTCCTGATGTCAGTCTTAAGCGCCTTGACCGACGTCAGCCTAATACTTTGATATTCGGGCCGACCGAGGACAGCGGACTACCCATATGTAAGGACTGCAGCAATGTGGATCTTCGAACATCTACATTTATGGTAGGTACAAAACTGTACTTTTTACGTTCCATTCCCCTATCATTTGCTGAAGTTCTTGTTCAGGGTGTGCTTGTAATGCCACATTCATCTGCATAAAGCAACTTTGTTGTTCATTCCCCTCCTCCCTGTTAGTGCAGTCTCATCACCATTATAACAGCAGTCCGCTCAGAGCTGTAACCTGATGCACACCCACTCCCACTGGTGACCCCTCTGTGTGGCCAAACATGTTGTAATTGTAAAAGAATTGGAGCAGGCTATATAAAAGTATTCAATCAGTATTTTGGAGACTTCAAACCATCGCAGCACTGACCCATCTGGCTTTCTTGGGACTTTATCATATCTTTTCTCCACGTCTCGGAATGCCAAGTTGGACACTTTCCTCATCTCTAGCTGCTTCTCATCTATTGGTCTTGCTGCAAATATTGGGTTGGTTGTGCTGCATTTGGACCTGAGTCCGAACTACTCATCCTCCCATCTTACTTTCGTCTACTCTACGTATTTATCATCTCCTATCTTACTTTTGACTACTCTACGTATTTATCAATCACCCTCCACAGAATTTTCATGCAGTGTGACAGGAGTTTAATATCTCTGCACTGCCCACCATTGTGAATGTACCCTTTTTAGTGTCGGTGTAGAACAATGCTTATTCTGCATTTAACTGGGATACTCATTTCTCTCCATATCACTGAGTACCTGTTGGAGCCATTTCTTCCCAGACTCTTTGAACTTTTTAAAACACCTTTATTGAATTATCACTTGTGACATAGGCAGACTTGCATTTATATGAAAGTAAACAAACCATATTGACAAGTTCACATATACAAACCGTATACATCACATATACTTTTCTATGCAATATAATCAATCGAACACTAAATAAATTGTTCAGTTCCTGCCTTTTCTTAAACCTCATTCTGCCTCAAAAACTTTTTTGCATGTATTGTTACAGTAATTTCCTTTTATGTAGTTTTCTCCTACCCTTTTCTAAAGATCCCACTTCATGCTCTTTTTATCTCTGTTTACAATATTCAGTAATTAAAGTACAGTTAGTTGGTAGATTTCCATTTTCTAGTAATTGCTTTTTTGGAAGCCACCAAAATTAAACTTAATAAAGCCATACTATGTCTAGGCAATTCAAATCCTGTATCCTAACTAAAAAAAAATAATAATTTCCTTTGTTAGGAATACTGGGACAGCAAATGGCTGAGTAACTGTGTAGGGAGTTTCTTAATGTCTGCCAACTCATTACACTCCAAAAACATATGCTCCCAGGTGTCTGTTTCTTCCCCATTACACCTCCAACATTTGCCATCTACCTGGGGAAAAGGTCTTTGGAGTCTGCTTGAGGTATACAAATTCCTTTGCAAACTCTTCCATTGTTTCTCCATGAATTGCTTATCCACTCTCTCTTCCCATTCTTTTCTGACCTCCTCCTTATTCCTATAGTTACCGTGCAGTATGTTTATATCCCCTAACAATTCTTCCTTTTTAACAGCATTTTCTGTTCTAGATTAAATTAAAAACTCAACCAGTGCATGTTTTTTTACTTGGGATTTCCCTATCCTTTTCACTTTGCCTATACTCTGAAATCAGTCCCTGGTAGGGAAGGCAGTCTTAGCCTGCAGTCCATATGACTCCCAGAACTTCTTCGTTATATTCTCTGTGTGGGCATAAGTTAACCTTATTCTGATGCCTACAATGTTTGTGTTTATTGCTTGGGCCTAGATTATTTGCACCAGGATTGCAGTATCTGTTGTGGATTCAACCCAAGAGCTCTAGCCGACAGGAAAAACAAATTTATTTAGAAAGGCTTGCAGCTAACTTCCTTCTCCAAAGCCATTACTGGGGTTCAATCCCCCAAACACAAAGCTAGAGAACTTACAATGAGGTCTAAACTTTTTGAGTCTTCAGCCTCTTCTTCAGAAACTAAAAAGAAGAAAGAGAAATAGGATCCGAAATTGCTCACAGTACTACCACCATCAGATTTACCGAGGACTTCTTAGTCTCCTAGCTTGGATCCTGTCACATCCAGGGTGCCTTGTCCATTTTTAGAGAGGCACTCCAAATCGCTATCTTTAGCATCATCCCGTTCCTGCAAGAGTCTCATGGAAGCAGATTGGAGAGGATGATCAGGAAATTCTTCACAGTACAATTTCAGATGGTAGTTCTTGCGGCTCCTACCCCTTCAGGTCAGGAAGTCAGATCATCTTCCCACCCTTTACAGCCCCTTCTCTAATCCAACCTGTTTGAGTCCTCAGATCCAAATACTGCTCTGTGTGCAACGGCTCCGACATGCTCTGAGCTGAATGATTCTCGGAGCCAAAGCATCCCTATCTGATCTGGGAGAGTGGAATAGACTCAGAGATTTTTGGAGCAGTCTCTTCCTCTAGGAGCCTTGGCACAGGACATCACTGCTTCGACTTCCGCCTCGCGTGTGTTGCTCTTGGAGCAGAGGGAGGTGATGAGCCAAAAACATGCTTTTTCTGCTCCATTGTCTTCCTTCTCTCCGGAGTTATCTTCCTTTGAGGTTGTGAAGAGAGTGTTCTTTGCTATGGCAGGTCAGATGGGTCCTACTCCTTCATATCCACCCATTGTCACATTACTTGCATTGTGATCCTCAACTTTCTACCCATCAGGAACAGCCATCTTAAAGCTTCCAGAACACCCAGCAGGGTATACTAATCTCTTGTGATACTTCACCCGACCACCCCACCGAGGGAGTCCGTAGAAAGAGGAGGCACATGGAGTCTCCTGAAGAGTCAGTCGCTGAGGATACTGATTTCAGTGAAGGAGGGGTCCCCAAAATTACCACCCGATAACGTCTCATTTGGAGATGTTCTTGATCTCCTTAAATAGCAGGATGGCTGGTCTTCCCAAAGCCCTTCTCCAGAGGAATTATTATTCTTAGAAGCCTTTGGAGTTAGCCCATCTACCTCCTGGGTTACTCTGCCCTCCAATCAGCTCATTGATTTGGTCTCTAGGTGGGCATGGAAGGAACCTGATGTGGTTGAGCCAATCCCCAAGAGGCCAGACCAGCTTCTGGCTCCACCAGTAGGCAGGGAACTTTGGTGTAAAGGAGTGCCAGTAGATGCCATGGTCATGGCAGTAGCTACAAAAAAAGAACTTGCGGAACAGAGTTCTACTGTCCATCCTCCTAACAGGGAGTCTAGGGCGATGGGCAGATTTTTGTAAGTGTGTTAATACTTCATTGATTTTTTTGCACTCAGATCACTGAACTATTTCACACATTTTATGAGGCTTCAAAGAGATTTGATTAAGGAGCTGTCAAAATCTTTCTGGAATCGAAACTGCTGAGGGCTCAGTCTTCAGTAGTCTCTCAGTTGTCTACCCTACAAGCTACATATAATTTGTCCATGAGGCTTGTCTCACATGCTACAGAAGGAGCCTCAAGGGCCATTGGTTCAGGCATTTGCATAAAGAGGCATGCCTGGGTGCACCTGTGTAATTTTGCGGATTCCTACAAATCCTAATTCATCATTGCTCCTTTTGATGGTTGTTCTTTGTTTGACCCCACAGTGAAGGATCCACTCTCTCTCTCCAGGTGTGTGAAAAAAAGACCTTGTGTGTAGTGGGCATGCATTTTTCTACCCCTCAAAGGACCTTTTCTAGGAATCAAAAGGGAGGTCAAAGAAAAGTGTGGTTTGGAAAGTCCCAGGGTCCTTTCCAGGACGCATGTGGAGATGCTCCCCCCTCTTCCTCTGGGGGAACTTGTAATGGAAGGCGATACCACCATGGCAGAGAAGGCCTGCAAAACCAGGGGTCTAGAGATTTCTTTACTGACACACCCTTTCAGCACTCCTGAAAGGAGGCCTGATTGTCCACCTCTGGAGGCATTCGGGGGTCACTTATTTCTGCATCAGAGAGCCTGGCTAGATGTAACAAAAGAGGTGGGTGTAGAGAATTATTTCCAGAGGTTATATGATTCCTTTTTCCCTACTTCCTCTATTATCAAGAACGTTTCCTGATATTCCACCTGTTCTGAGGAAGTCAACAACACTGGAAATTCAAAAGCTGCTAAGAAAGAGTCATCCAAGAGATCCTACCAGACCAATTAAAATCCAGAACTTACTCAAAATTTTTTTTAGTGATGAAGAAAATGGGATTAGATTTTTTGATCTGTGTATTGAACAAGTATGAAAGTTCTGGATAGTCACAGTTGAGTCTGTTCTTCCCTTTCTAGGCAAGGGCAACTGAATGTACTCGATGCATCCTATTCTGAATACCTGTCATATAGAGATGAACAGATTATCTGAAGTTATTTATGCTTCTGGCTGTGAGCCAGTCAGTATAAGTTCAGAGCACTGTCCTTTGGCCTCACCACAGCCTCCAGGGTGTTCAGGTCCATGGCAGTGGTATCAGCTCACTTGAGACTGCAAGGATTCTTGGTGTTTCCATATCTTGACGATTGACTCATCACCCCCCCTACCCAGGCATCGCCTGATAAAAGCATGGCATCAAGTGCTACAGATTTGTTCACATTTCAGAATAGCCATAAATTACAAGTCTCACTTGCAACCAACACAGACATTAGAGTTCATAGGAGCAGCTTTCAACATGGCATGAATGGTAGTTTCTCTTCCACTGTCAGGAGTGCAAACGATAAGAATGCAGGTCAGGAAAATAATTTGCACTACCAGAATTTTAGCCTGATTGATTCTGTAAACCCTGGGGTCAATCTCAGCAGCAATAATTTCACTTCCTTTAACAAGGACTCAGAAAAGCGACTACCTTCTGGATTTAAGTATCTTTGCTTTTTTTCACTTGGAATAGCTTCTGTAGCTTACCTTGAACTAGCCTGAACTGTTTTTTAACTGATTGCTGCATTATTTTAAAATCTGCACTTAAAGTTACATTTTAGTCGAATTTGATCGAAAGTTTGCTTGTTTGTTTGTTTAATTTAACTGTGGAGGGTGCCCACTAAAGTGTGCTAGCCTGTGTAATTAATTTATCACTGTTTCTTCATTTTCTGTGTTTCTACCAAAAAAACAAAAAAACAAAAAAATAATCCTTGTTTTCCCGCCTTCCTTGACTAGTTTAGACAAGTTTACATGCATTGCTGTATTCTGGGCTGTGGTGTAGTTCCTGTGTTGTCCATTACCTTACTTGGATGGAAGGAAGTTTCTTTGCTCACCAGTGGGAGTGGGGAGCCTTGGGCAGCCTACCTGTCCTTGGGGGAAGTGACCTCAGCACAAGAATCTGTAGTAATTGGTTGTTTAGAACCATTTCTAGCTCTTTTGTAGTTCACTGTTTAAAATCCGCGTTTGCACGGCTTTGCGAGGTTGTGCGCATAGCGCAGCGCCGGTTAAACTTTTTCTGTCGCCGCCAAGTCTGCTCTTCAAATTTTCCCTTAAGGAAGCTCTACTCGTAGTATAACCAGACTACTCACTGTATTATAAGCCTAGCACTTGTTCTCAATACGTCTCTACTAAGTAAGCACTCTCGTACTAAGTAAAGCACTACATCTACTTACCACCCCTGTGAATATCCACTTCCCTTAAAGGTATACCACTCCCTTATACTGTTCTAGCATGTCGAGTGGTAGATTACTGGCGTCGTCTCCAGTTCAGCTGGTCAATCTGGGTATCTTGAGACAATGCTACAATTGTCTCATGTACACAGACAACTCTCTCCTCCTCCCAACAAACACAAATACATGTGAGAGATGCAACTATATAGCCAAACTGGAGGCTGAACTCTCTCAACTCAGGGCTGGCATGACCAGACAGGAGGAGATGGCAACCACACACACAACAATCCCAGTCCCACATAGACCTACCACAACTGCAAACCAAACACATAAAAACACAAAGACATACTCGGGGGCTCTAATAAAAAACTTACCAAAACAACAGAGGCTCCCAAAGCAGACATCCAAAAATCCACCACCTCAAAACAAACACATGCAACACATGCAACACATACTTCAATAAATCAGTGTGTCAACCAATCGCAGCCCTTAAGGCCAAACACCTTGCCTGATAAACTAGTAATAGGTGACTCCATAGTCAGACACACTGATGTCCCACTGACAAGGCTGAACAAGGAGAAGGTGACTGTGAGCTGTCTATCGGGAGCTAGGATCCGCCACATAACACATGCACTCAGGTCACTCCAAAGCAAGTACAAATATGACTCCGTCATTGTCCATGCTGGTGTGAATGACCTGAGACATACCTCCCTGGACTACATGAAAAGAGACATAGAGGAGCTCTCTGATTATGTAGCACAGGCTGGTATGACCCTGACCCTTAGCAGCATCTTGCCCTCACCAAGAATGATACCACAATACAAAGACAAGATGATCAGCTTTAACAATTGGCTCAAGTACTGGTGTCATTCTAAGGGGATCCAATGTCTGTTTGCCTGGGATGATATGTTGGACAAGCCACGCTGCTTCACAAGGGATGGCTTACACCTGTCACCACTGGGCTTCCGGATATTGGCTAAGGCTCTTGCCACCCCCATAGTGCCTTTTTTAGGCAAGGCTCAAAAGACAAACCCACCTCCTTAGAAAACAAAAATGGAAAAAAATTAAGGGTAATGCTGCTCAACGCCAGAAGTCTAAATCTCAAGATGCAGGCACTTGATGCACTCCTCAGCATGGAGAACATTGACGTGTGTGCAGTAACTGAAACCTGGTTCAAGGCTCCTGAGAGCACCCCAGCGCTACCAGGCTATACCTCGTATCATGCTTTTCGCCCCAAAACCGGGCGAACCACAAGGAGGGGAGTGTCCATATTCATAAAGGACACCCACACCTCCAGGTTAGTAGCAACACATGAAGCATCAGAGACCATACAGGTGCAACTAACCATAGGCAAAACTGCTATATGACTGGTAGCATGTTACAGACCACCCTCCCAATCTCAAGAACCCCACTCAGCCTTCCTGAAGACATTGGAGGATGTGAATGTATCACAAAATACCATCATCCTGGGAGACTTCAACTACCCAAACATAGATTGGGTACATTATTCTAGCCCTAATACCCTAGCCCAAAGGTTCCTGGAATTCATAAATTCAAATGCACTGGAAAAACTAGTCACCTCTCCCACTAGGTGAGATAATATACTAGACCTGATCATCACAAACATGGGGACAAAATGCTCCACACCGGAAGTATACCCCTCACTAGTGAGATCTGACCACAAACTAATCACCCTGGATATACATATCCCACCTCCACCCCCAGCACAAAAGACCACAGTGAAAAACTTCTCAAAAGCAGACTTCACTCTTCTTAAGACTGAGATGGTATCCCTTAAGCCCAGTGTGCCAGTGGATACCACATCCCACAATGCCGAATCCTTCACAAATGCTTTCTATGGACATCTCCAAGAATGCATGGATCATGCAATCCCAAACAAATCCAAGTCCCTCTCCACCAAATGTAAGCGTCCTGTCTGGTGGACCTCAGCCATAAACAAATTGTATAACAAAAGAAGGAAGCTACTGCACGTCAGAGCGAAATCCCATGAAGGAAAGACATCTCTGATCAACATTAGCAGAAAACTACGTTCTCTCATAAAAACATCCAAGGCAAACTTTGAGAGAAAAATCACTAAGGACACTAAAGATAACCACAAAACCTTCTTCAGCTATGTTAGAAACCTGGGCAGAAACCCTCAGATATGCTCAGAGTTGATCACAACAACAAAAAATACACTGAACCCACAGATATTGCTAACATTCTGGCTGACAGGTTCAGTGCAAATTTCTCCCCTCCTTCACCCCCAAAAGAAGAAATACTTATCCCAGCTGAATGTAATCTCCCTGTCATCTCAGATGTCCAAGTGAGAACCGCCCTAAACAAAGCAAAAAACACAGCATCAATGGGACCTGATGGTATCCCGGGGTGCGTGTTATGTGAACTCCAAGAGGAGCTAAACCCACACATAAAAATGCTATTTAACCTTAGCCTTACTTCGGGATATGTACCTGAACACTGGCGTACAGCAACAGTGGTCCCACTCCACAAGGGGGGTGCCTCTACAGACCCTGGAAACTACCGCCCCATAAGCTTAACTAGCCTGGTCTGCAAAGCTATGGAAAGAATCATTATGGAACTCATAAACAGAGACATAGAGGACCTACAGACACTTGACCCCACCCAGTTCGGCTTTGTAAAGGGCAGATGCTGCCTTTTAAACCTGGTTGACTTTTTCGAAACAGTCACTAGAGCCATTGATGAGGGCAAAGCAAGTCCATACAGCATACCTGGACTTGGCTAAGGCCCTCGACACAATACCCCACTCAGGCATCATAGATAAGCTAAACAGCTTAAAAGTAAACCCTTATGTCACTAGATGGGTTGCAAACTGGCTAAAGGACAGAACCCATAAAGTTAAAATCGCTGGAGCAATGTCAGACTCAAAGCCAGTCACAAGTGGTGTCCCACAGGGATCTGTCCTGGGACCCCTCTTGTTCGGCATTTATTTCTCAGATGTTAAAGCAAACATGGGAGGGCTGTGGCTGACAAAGTTCGCAGATGACTGCAAACTAGGCGTCGATACACCAGCAGACACACACATCCTACAAAAAGGCCTCACTGAAACGGACAACTGGTGCCGTAGTCACGGCCTTAAACTAAATGCCAAAAATGTATAGTCATCCCTTTGGAAAAACAAAGTACCCACAAATTATCACATAGACAGCAACCCACTGAGTACAGAAAAAGTAATCAGAGACCTAGGGACCCAAGTAGACAGCGACCTCTCATTTGACACCCACGTTGCCAAAGTGGTTAGAAAAACATTCTACCTTGCACACCTCATCATGAAGGGATTCACATCCACATCCAAGGATGTCATTGTACCCCTATATTCCTCCCTCATCAGACCCATGATTGAGTACAATGCCCCATTTGGTATGCACCTCACCCGGCATTTGCACCAGCTGGAGAGACCACAAAAGTACCTCACCAAAAGGATCAAGGGTCTCCAACATATGTCTTATTCTGCCAGACTAAAGTAACTTCAGCTCTATTCAGTAGCATACCGCCTGCTCAGAGGTGATCTCTGCCTGATGTACAAGGCCATGTCCAATCAGGATCTGATGGACATGCTCCACCTCAAAAAATCCAAATCCATCAGGACCACAAGAGCTAAAGACTTAAACCTCGGCACAAGTATGAATAGGACATGCTGGAGGGATAGATTCATAACCCAGAGGCTTCCCATGCTTTGGAACAGGATCCCAGTTCGTATTAGGCAGAGCCCCTCACTGACTCTTTTCAAGAGAAATCTTGATGAGTGGATGGGAGATCGTAAGTTTACCCCAGGGGTCACATCTGTGTCACTGCTAGACAGGGGCACAGTAAACTAATTCTATTATATAAGGGGACCTTCATTGTGTCACTACTAGACAGAGGCACAGTATTCTAGATTTATTCTGTACATTTTTGTACCATTTTATGGGGTGGCAAAAGCCACATCACTATGCCTAGGCTTACAAATGCCCCAGGGCAGATAGCCTAGTACTATACTATGAAACATGAGAATTCTACAGTGGATGCTAGCAATACACAATGGTCAATACTTTCTGAACCTATATCAGCGAAGATGAGAATAACACAAGTATGCAAAATATACCTTTGCTGGTGGTGCAGTTGCAACAGGTATTACAAGGCCGTCCTGTTGTCCTCCCTCAGCCTAAGACCATAGTGACTATGGATGCTTCCCATACTGGGGGGGGGGCATTTTCTGGGGAAAACAGTCTAAGACAGTTGGTCCCCTGAAGAGGCCAACTTGCATATCAGTGATCTGGAGATGATAGAGGTGCTTTTGTCTTTGCAGGCATTCTAAAACTCTCTCTCCTTGGAACAATTGCAGTCTAGACAGATAATGTCAGTAGTCTGGCACATCAGCAAGCAGGGGAGAACCAGATCTTGCCCTTCTGTCGAAGCCCTCAGAGTGTAGCAATGGGCTATATCTTCCCACTGCTTTCTAATAGCAGTGCATATTCTGGGGAAGTCCAGTGTGATAGCAAAGCGCAGACAAAATAAGCAGGTCCATCTTACTACCTCACAAGTGGTCTCTCAACAGCAAGGTGACTGATACGATTTTCAGTCAGTGAGGCCAACCTTGCTGTGATATTTTTGCCTCTCCCCTAAACCAGTGCAGCAGCTTTTTTTCCCCTTCTACCCCCCCCCCCCGGGAATCCCTGAGGGGGATGTTGTACTCCACGATTGACCTGGTGTTCTGTATGCTTATCCTTAAACTCCCCTAATTCCTGCAGAAAGCAGCCCAGTTAAAGAGCATAGTCACCCTCATCCTCATTGTACCTTACTTGGCCTTGACAGATTTGGTTTCCTTTCCTTTGACCACTTCTATGTCCACCTAGGATTCTGGATCAATTCCAGACCTCCTGTCTCGCCTGACAGGCATGGCTCACCCAGATATCTCAAACCCCTAACAGCATGGCTTCTCCAGTTCCTTTAATAGACAGACCACCAATGCTCTCTTCCCCTGTGTGTTCCATACTTTGATCATCCCATAAACCGTCTGTGAGGAAACTCTACAGGAGCAATAAGAAAAGATTCATTTGGCCAGAACAAAGTCAGATAGGCCCCTTCTCAGCTCCAGTTCAGTCTGCTTTGGAATTCTTGGTGAGTTTAAGGTGTTAGTTCATCAATTATTAAAGTCCAGCTTGCAGCAATCTCTAACTTTCATGCGGGATTTCAGAATTCTTCACTGGCTTCCTGTAAGCTGTGTAGGACCTTTTTGAGAGGTGCTCTCTTGCTAAGACCCCCTTATAAAGACCCCACGCCACCATGGGATTTAAATTTGGTACTACAAAACTTAATTCATTCTCCCTTTGAACCTGCAGCTAAATAGGATCTTGAATTATTATCTTTTAATGGCAATTAATTCTCCTAGAAGAATTTGAACTGCAAGCATTATCTTCTAACCCTCCATATTTGATTTTTCATAAGGATAGTAATGTTGCGTACCAGTGCTACTTTCTTCTTATGGCGGTGTCAGAATCCACCATCAACCAATCCATTATCTTGGAAGTTTTCTTTCCAAAATTTGAAAAATAAGGGGAATGTATGCTGCACTTGTTGGACGTTTATTGACCATTGCATTTCTGTCTGCACAGAACAAGAGAGAAAGACAGATAAACTATTTATTTCCTTTGCACATACTAAATTGAGTGAATCTGTTACAGAGGTAACTCTAGCTAGATGGTTGACAGATTGAATTTTATTTATCTGTAACAAATTGAATCTCCCCTTACCAGGGACTTTAAAGGCTCACACAATCAGATTGATGGCAACTTTTATGTCTTCCAGTCTAGAGCATCTATGGACGATATATGTGCAGCTGCAACCTGGTCAAATCCACACTTGTCACTCATTACAAATTAGATCTGATCTTGAGAGGAAGAGCAGATTTTTGGCTCAACCATACTTGGGATATTCTTCCTTAGAGTCTACCCAGGATTTTAGGTAGCTGGAGACTCTTTCCCATCAGTTGAGGAATGAATGAAAATTAACATCATCAGATAAATAACTGTGTACTCACCATAACGTTCCATTTGTGTTGTCCATTTTCATTCTTTCTCAACTCCCCATTCACTGCCATTTCAATGACCGACCTCTGGAGGAACGATAGGTTTCAAGGATATCGATGTCCTTAGTGTTGAACTCCAGTTATGGCATATCGGTATAGGCTTCCTGTCAAGCAGCAAACAAGGTCAGAAAGATGTTAAGTATTGGTGCATTATGGGTAGGGAAGGAACTTGAGAGTTTGAAGCCACAAGGTAGTCTTAACAACCAAGTCTGATCTGAGGACCAGATCTGAACCCATTAGTTGCGGAGGAATGAAAATAGAAAACACAGATAAAAATGTTATGATGAGTACATAACTACTTTTTCACATGGATGGGCAGCCTGTTCTGTAACACAGGGATCCTTTGAGTCACATATCTTTCTTCCAGTATGTCATAAGTGAAGTTCAGATACTTGGATCTAGTGTTTCTAGTGCTGTTTATTTTGCAGATGTGCAAAAGATCCATCAGGGCTGGATTTGGGAATGCCTTAAAAGCCAGGTATAGATTGCCTGTTAGCATCCTGTAGGATATAGCGATAGGGTTTTCAGGAAGTCTGTGTAGGGCAGGGTATTCATGCCCTGAATTCTCTTTGTGAGGAACCTTTGTGGGAGTTCCAACTGTTGCAAGTGTCTGGTTTAGGTACATGCTAAAGGGGGCATTGTATTTAATGACTGGTCTGATAAGAGCTGAGTAGTGGTACTAAACCTTCCTAGGACCTGGATGCCATACCTCTACCAATAAGTTGGGCAACATAGAAACATTTTCTTACTATCTTTGCTACATAATAGTCGAAGGCCAAATTACCATCTACAAATTTTCCCAGATTCCCTTCTTTCGTCTGCCTTTGATGTCCTGCGGACTGGTGAGCAGGTTGCTGCTGGCATACTTTATGAATGGTGTCTGATGACCATCTTCTTTGTCTTTTCCTTGCAGTCTGATAGTTTCTTTGATGTTCTTCTAAAGTTCACTGCTGCAGTAGCCTAAGCTCTATGGCTTGCGTCCTGTACAGGATAAAATAGCAGACATGAACCTTCCAAATGCCCAAACCATTAGTCAGCTTGAGCTGAGCTGAATAAGTCAGGTTTGGAGCATAAGATGCAATTAAGAATATTGCCCTATCATTGCATTAGAGTCTGATTACCATGAGTCTGTCACTAATTGTGATGACATCGCTCATTGTCTTCTGAAGACTCTCCCTCATCACAATTCTCAAACCATTTCTAGTCTGTCCTCCCTTTGAGTAGTGATTATGGATCCCTGGTGAAGTACCTTTGCTGCACTGCCCTTGCATCTTGTTTCCTGGGTACAGAGAACGTCCAGCCACCTCCTTGCCAATGCCATTATGTCATCCACTTCCGAGCTGCATCCTACCAGGAAACCTGTACTGAATGCATCATTCTTTAGTTTGCATGTGACAGGTTGATTAGTTTATGTCTAGCTTTTATTTAGTAGAGCTATCCAGGTAATGCAAGCTAGGCAGCTGGACACTGGCTGGCCAGTAGCTTATTGACCCAGGGCTGGGGCTGAGAGGGTTTATGGCAGGCACACATGCCAACAGAGCAACATTGACCCCCCCAGCCCCCCCACACACTGTTAGCATGAGTCTTTGGTGTAGGTTGGAGTAGGCCAGTTCCTTAATCCACTTAACATAGGAAAATAGCTCCATGATATGCAGTCTATGATACTTGTTCTCCTGTTTAGAGAATGTTGTGTACCACAGTTGATGCCTTAAGTGGCTGGTCTGTAAAACCCTTCCCCTGATAGGTACTGCTTTGAGTCTGTGCTGTAGCCCACAACTCCATGTACACATTGCACGTGCCTTGTACGCTGGCACTAAATGCTGCTTCTGCCATCAGCTGGGATGCATCTTTCTCTCCTTAGCATGAGTGCCCTTGGGAGCCATTTTTTCCTTAATAAAAACACCATATTTGTTATAAATTCATCTGAGTCTGCTGCTTTACTTGATTTTTCTTGGTCCTGATGTTCTTCATTTTGATCATTGCTGCAGTAGCCTTTGGTATGAGTTGTATCTTCGCAGGGATATAACAGCCGGCCAGCTTCCAAAGCTTAAGGGCACTTTCCACACACCCAGATTGTCAAGTAGGTCAAGCTGAGCTGCCCAATACAAGTTTGGGCGAAACACTTCAGAGCTTTACTGCTCTAGATGAGTATGCTCCTGTGAGGCTTTTGAGGATCGACGGTTGGCTTGTGTTTTTCTTTGCTGAGCAAACAAGTTCCCTTTGGGGGAAAACTTCCATTTTCTTAAATTTGTTGATATTTTTATTACTTTCCTCTTCAGGAAAATTATTTTAAAGCTAGGAGTGTGGTGTTTTTAATGGATTATCTTTAGACGATAGCTTGCTTTTTAAATAAAGCACTCTTAGAAAATGAAAAAAAAGTAATGTAAAGTAACTGAAAACATGTTTTTCTGTGGAGAAATTGTTTTATTTTTTTCTTTTCTTTTCTGGGGTTGGTGTAGTGTTAGTTTTAAAGAGCTTTTTACTGCATTTTTTGTCAAAAAAGTAACTTTTGTGGGCTGGTAGTGTTTCCCAGGGAAGACGAGCAGCAACTGCCTGTGAAGAGTCACCATTTTAGGCTTTACCATGGAAGAGGCTACCTTGTCCCATGGTTGGTCCTACTTCGACACAAGAAGATGTTGAGCTAAACAGCCTTTGCCACCACAGCATGCTAGCAGTTAGCATCAGCCATAGGTGGGTGACTCTTCTGTGACTATTTACTGTACCTCAGTTGTACCTCAGTCTATTCTTTTTACCCAGGATCTCACTGGTGTAGCACTTATAGCTACTGTGGACTGGGGGTTAGTTGCATTCTCTGCAGTTGTTGAAGTCCCTTCAGTGGGCAAGGGAGAGCCACTCTTGTCGATCTTGGAAGAGGAAACAGGAAAGGTTTCCCTGTTGTCAGAATACTGTGCCCATTCCTGGGGAAGCAACTGCTGCCATTAGCCCCATTTTACCTTTCAAAAAGAAACGGAAAACCAAGCATGCATGTACTCACATTTTTTTGGACAGTAGTGTACTGGGTCTGACTCCGGGTTTAATTCAGGCTATTGCTCATTCTTGTAAAGTAGATCCTGGTAAAAGAAAGGATTACTCTTTTCCTGAAAACATTCAAAATTATGAAACTGAACAGCAGGATGCAGGGATGGATACAGGGTTATTCCCTCTGAATTTCTGATTCAGACTCCTAGGAGAGCACAATGTATGTTTCTTTCTCTGAGACTGTTGCTAGAATGTGCCATTGTTTTTGGTGGAAGAACACTGAGGTTTCTCAGTTCCTCAGAAAATGCAATGAGTTGTTGTTGGAGGGATTTTCCAGAGTCCATACTCATTCTTGTTTTGCATGCCTTAGAGAGAGAGAGAGAGAAAGTGTGTGTGTGTGTGTGTGTGTGTGTGTGTGTGTGTGTGTGTGTGTGTGTGTGTGTGTGTGTGTGTGTGTGTGAATGCCTGCAGTTCTGTTGATGCAGCTAGATGCCCATAAAAAGGTAGATAAGAGGTATAAAGTTCTTCATTCTTTTAAGTTTCATATGATGTTCCCAAACCTGACCCAGCAGCTATAGCTTTAGTTGAACCCACTGCTGCTAAGCACTTAGTTAATCCCAGTCCTACTCTTTCTGATAAGGATGGGAAAATTGATAGGTATGGGGAAAAAGTATATACTGCTGCAACTTTGATTTTCAAATGTTTGAATTGCCAGGCTCATTTGTTCTGACATTGTGAAAGTAAGAGAAATGTTTCAGCTGCAGTTTCTTTTCTATTTCACAGGTCACAACTCATTGTTTGCAGTGTATGACTCTGCTGCTAATTCTTCAAGGGCTATGGCTACTGGTACTGTTTTTAAGAAATTTTGCATGACTACATTCTCAGAACATCCCAGATGATGTTAAAATGAGATATGAAATTCTCCCTTAGACAGAGGTTTAGTGTTTGGGTCTCTCTGCTGCAGAGGTGATCAAAAAGCCTGATGAAAGGGGCAAAGCTGATCGAGGAAATTTCTAAAGATTTTTCAGCTCTCCTTTTCCAAATTGTCCTAGGGATTTCCTATGTCCTCATCCAGTTTTGGCTAAAACAGATTAAACACTGAACA
>NC_056739.1:1360622822-1360652822 GCF_019279795.1 Protopterus annectens
GGTGTGCACACTTATGCAACCAGTTTATTGTACGTTTTTTATTTTTCCCCTTGCAGATTTGTTTGTTTTTCAATTGAATTGCACAGTTTATAGGTCACATTAAAGGTGGGAAACGTTTTGAAATGATTTATTGTGGTCTTATTTTTTTATATCACAAAAATCTGGCATTTTAATAGGGGTGTGTACACTTTTATATCTACTGTACATTGTATTCTGAAAGTGTCTGCTTAGCTATTTCTGTCTTCCTTCCTCAGTATGCATACTGTTGTGCAGTAATTCCCATTACAAAAGGCTAGCAGTGTAATTATCGATATACATGACGGCATATGTATAGTGTGCATAGATTTTATCTGCAACAAGGTAGCCGTGAGATAAGTATGTAATGGGACAGGTAATCCTTATCAACTACTTAATGGTGAGTGTATGACCTGTGAAATCTATATAGTTGGCCTATAGTGGTGAGTATGGCAGTCCCATGTCAAGACATATGTACCCTTCCCACTATGTTAGGGTAGAGCTGTGTCACTGCTGTTTTCCAAACTGTCCCCTAATGTTGACAGAAGGGATGGCTGCCTTACCCCGTATGTACCTGCTGGTCCCAAAAAATTGGACGATTCCTGTGCAGAATTCATATGGACCATAGTGTCGAGTATACCTGCTCTAAGTATTCCGAAATTGTCTCAACATCTGGCATATGGCATACCCCCATAACTGTCCCTTTGAATGTAGTATGGTATAACACAGTTGAGTTACCACTGTATCTGTAGTTCTCATCTTAGAAGTTCAGTAGCAGAGAGTCTGTATCCTGTGTTCACATGCATTGGGAAGTGTGGAGGAAGAGGTGGCTAGCAGCGGCTTGGCAGATTTTTCTGCTCTGCTAGAAACACTCAGGACCCATAGGAAGTGCTTATTGGTGAGAAGGGATACTGACCAACCTGTATAGAGTCAAGTGTGGCAGACTGTGGTCCGTAACATAATTGCTGTGGGTCAAAGTGCACATTATGGCTGTGTTGGAAGCTTTTTACCAGTATGCTGTGCCATGCCAAGGCAAGGGAACATTCCATGACAGCTGAGAACTGAGTCACTGGGGGGGGGTGAGGGAGTGTGGCAGTCATCTAGGCTTAGGCAGGACAGCATTAGAGGGATTTTTGGTGTCTCTTCAGGGTGGGCAGTGTTTCTGGGAACATCCCAAGAGGGAGTGGGCAATATCACGAGAGTGGACCCCATACATGTCAGTGGATAGTGTACCAGCTTAATACCCTGTTCAGCAAATTTCTGAATGTCAGTACTGCAAGCAGACTGTAGCCTGATCACATCATATTCCCATGTTTAACCTTTGATATGGCAGCAGAGGTAGATTGAGATTGCATGATGCATCTTGCATTCCACAGGGACACAGTTTTACCATAGGTAGTCATGCTCACACTAGTTTTTCTTTTGTGTACTCACAAGGCAAACCACTCCTCCAGTGACACCTGGGGTAGGACATCAAATACATTGAACTGTAATGCGTTAATTAAATACAGTGAAATAACATAGTTGCTGTTTAACTGAACTGTGTATTAATTTGTTTTGCTAGTTATGTTAACTTGTAGGTGGATTGATTCACAGTTGGATCTTTTATTGCAGAGGTGTAATGGAAGAAAATGTGTGTGTAAACAGAAAAGTTGAGAAAAATGAGAATCTAGAAGGCTGATAGGAAATGCTACTGCTTGTCTTGCACTTCTTGGTCAGATCTCAAATTATTGCATCCATTTTTAATGTGTTTTTGCAGGCTGTTTATACTTTGTGAAGGAGCTTGCTTTCCTGCAGGTCCTTTCCTGTGTTGTAAGTTTGGGCAACTTGGAGAAAAAGGAAAGTGAAAAAAAGATGTCCTTCGTGGTTCACTGTTGCAGTCATCACTGTAGGGTTCTTCCTGCCAGCAGCAGCCCCCGATCGGCCAGAATCCCAAAGTCTGGATCGGGCGCCAGCCGAGGTCGCATTTATCCTGACGTCATTGCGCCAGAAAGGTATAAAGACCTCAGCTGATGACATTTCCCCAGTCTTTCTTGCCGCGCGGTGCCCTTTGCAGTTCACTGATGCCGGTCAGCCTGTTCCTGTTTGTTTTTGGATCTAATCCCAGGATTTTCATTTTTTACAGATAAGTACCTCGTTGGGGAGGTCTTTTTCTTGCTCAAGTCAGATGTCAGAAAAAGTTAATAATTGTATTTCTTGTGGGAAGCAAATACCTCATAGGGATTTTCACTCTTACTGTATTCCCTGCCTGGGTCCTGACCACAACGTTGCTAACTGTGTTTTGTGCTAGATTTAATCAGCATACTATTAGGCGTAGATATAACTTTGCCTTTTACTATTTTGGAAAAAGGTTCAATTATAACATGTCTTCAGATTCTTTTCCGGCTTCTGGGGTGTGTAAGAGGCGTAGGGATGCAGACAGGCCTCCGAGGTCCACAGCAAAGGATGTTACTCAGTTATTGCCAGTTGCTGGTTCGACGGTCGTCAGTGAGGCGCCTTTGCAGCCCCTGTCGTCCGCCTGTTTTGAACCAATTGCCTGTACCAGCTCCGGTGTGGAGCTGATGGGGTCTTCAGAGTTGCCAGGGACTGGGCCTTCGGATACTGCTCCCTCAGTTGGGTCCGGAGCCGGTAGGCAGGTACCGGCTTCTGAGGGAGTTCTCAGGCCTTCACAGCTTCCTGTAAATGTGAATTCAGGTTTACATGCTAAGTCAAAGTCTAAGGCTCCAGCTAAAGTGAAGTGGCTAGCACAGGCACCTTTTGATCAGGGTCTTAGGCCTCAGAGGCAGATGCTTAGGATGTCTGAAGATCTCTTAACTATGATCAGGGGTTCTCATCCCCCTCCTGACAAGAAGCCTAGATTACAGTCCGATTATGATTCTTCAGACCAAATTTATGTTTCTTCTGCTTATTCCCTTGAGCAGGATTATGCTTTTCCTCTTTATGAGGATTCTGATGCTGAAGATTCCTTTCCTTCCGCCTCTCCTCCTGAGGATTATTCTTTTGGTGAAACTTTGCATGATATGAGGGTGCATTTTCACTGGGAAGGGCAGGAATTCTCTGAATCCAAGAAAAGGCTTAGGGATTTTCTTTTCCCACAGCATAAGCCTCTGGCTATTCCCCCTGTATTGGACATTGTTGGTGATGTTTTTTCAGAAGCTTCTCTCTCTCCTGATTCTTTTCCCCCTACTCCTGCCAAACCGGATAGGTATTATAGGGTTCCAGATTTTCATAAATATCTTTTTAAAAATCTTTCGCCTGATCCGGAAACAATTTCCGTCTTAATAAAAAGGGCGGGGGAGTGGCCCTTTTATACAAATCCCAACTACAGGTAGCCTTAATTGACACCCTGCCCCCCTCCCCAGCTAATGCTGAAATACTCTGTTCCAAACTCCAAGTTAATAAAACCAAGGCTATATATGTAATATGCTCCTACATCCCTCCAGGCAATAACATCAACACACTAGAAAATATCCTAAGCTGGGTCTCCTGTAGCTTTCCTCAGGAAACCATAATCTTAGGAGACTTTAATATTGACTGGAACTCCTGCATATCTCCCAAACCCACCATTCACCTTAATCTCTTTAACTTTCATCAAACCATTAACTCCCCTACTAGAATGCACAAATCAACCCACAAACAAACCTTTCTAGATTGGATACTGATTAACAACAATCCCCTCTCTTATAAAACTGGAATACTCCCTGACAATATCAGCGACCATCTCCTTACCTTTATCACTAAACAAAAATACAACAATCCCAAGCAAGCTACCTATCGTACTGTACACAACAAAACGAATTTTAACCTAGCATCCTTTCGAAATGAACTCAAAGAATATAACTGGTCAACTCTAAAATACCTCCCAATAGATGAAGCAGTCACCCATTTCAACAATACCTTCCTACAAATTCTCTAGTATCATGCCCCATCTCGTTTAATTAGACTAGGCTCCAAGGCAGCCCCATGGCTCTCCAAAACAACTAAATAAACAATGCGAGCTAGAAATAAATTATGGACAAAATGGAGGTCCACAAAAAACCCTACTGACCATCAAAACTTTAAACACCTGAGAAACACAACAAAGAAACTTACCTATCTGAATAAAAAAAACTATTACTTTCAGTATCAACAAAACCAAAACCAAAACCCCAAACAATTTTGGTCAGGAATAAAGAAACTACTCCATCCAGGGAACACCAAAACACCTACCCCAGCTAGCCTAGCTCAGACCCAACCTAATATAATAGCCAACACTTTCAACAACTTCTTCTCTCAAACAGTCGCCTCTCTAGCAAGCACCATGACTCCCCCCCTCTCCCTCCAAATAACCTCCACCCAAAACAGCACCCCCATGCTAAAGTTTAATACAGTCTCCACAACCTATATACGTAAGTTACTCTCTAAACTTAAACCTTGCACCCCTTCTGCCGACAAGCTACCAGCTGAATATCTTCAACTAGCTGCAACCGAACTAGCCTACCCAGTCTCCATCTTAATAAACAGAACTATAACTGAATTCAAAATCCCATCCTGTTGGAAAATCTCCCATATCATTCCCCTCCATAAAGGAGGTAACTCTAAAGAACTCTCCAATTTTCGGCCTATTGCCCTTCTATCTCCACTATCTAAAATAATGGAACGCTGCATACACCATCAACTCTTACATCATCTCTTGCATAACAACTTGCTTGTAGACTCACAACATGGTTTTAGGCCCTACCACAGTACTTCTACTGCCCTTCTCTCCTTCACTGACATAATCAACAAAAATCGCAATAACAACCTTTTCTCCTCTGCACTATTCCTGGACCTCTCGAAAGCATTCGATATGGTCAACCATCAACTTCTCCTACACACTTTAAAATCCCTCTCACTTGATTCACTAGCACTACAGTGGTTTGACTCGTACTTGACTAACAGAAAACAAGCAGTCCTCTGGGACAGCCATCTATCCTCTCAGCTCCCAGTTACTATTGGCTTCCCACAAGGATCCATCTTAGGTCCCCTCCTTTTCTCTATATTCATAAATAACCTGCCCATTTCCCTCCCTACATCCACTTGTATACAGTATGCTGATGATTCAACTCTCATCTGCTCTGCTCCATCCCCAGTAGAACTCCACTCCTCTACCCAATTGGTCTTCACAGCAGCAGAAAAATGGTTTCAACATATCTGTCTCCTCCTAAATCCCAAAAAAACCAAACTGCTGCTTTTCACCCCAACCCTTAAATCCACCCCAATCTCTTTTTCCATTGTGTCCTGCGATGGCACTATCATTAAACCTGACCATTCCACAAAACTACTAGGCGTTACCATAGACAATCAGCTAAAGTTTGACCATCACATTGATTTAACTATCAAGACAGTTAATAAAAAAAATAGGTGCCTCTACAGACTTGAGCCCTTTCTTACTGCCACATCCCGAGTGTCTCTTGCCCAAACGCACCTCATCTCTACACTACTGTATGCCTCTCCATCTTTTATCAACATTTCTAAAGCTAACCTTCAGAAACTTAATTCAGCCTACTATAGTATTGCCAGGTTTGCCACAGGCTCTCCATTCCGTACTCATCACTGTCTTAACTTAAAAAAACTTAACTGGCTAGAACTTCCAAACCTAATACTCCTACAGCAATTAGTCATCACTTTTAAAATTCTACATTACCCCTCCAATACACCCATACTGAATAACCTCATCACACCTTATAAAAATCTTACTACACTTCGCTCAGCCAACAAGCTTCTAGTAACTACTCTCAAATCTCATAATAAAGCAGGTGACTCCTTATTTGCAAACACTGTTGGATCATATTGGAATAAACTTCCCAGAGAACTGACTTCCCTAGGCACATCTCACCTTTTCAAAAAACAGATTAGAAATCATTTACAAAATCACTGGCTATGCCCATGCTCCAATCCTGACTGAGCTCAGCAAAGATTTTACCCTCTCCGGTCCACTCCTTTCACTTCCACTGATTATGCTTAACTTCTGCTTGATTTCCCTTTTGACCATCTGCTTTCTTTCTCTTGCTTCTTTTATCACACTTCCTATACCCTCCTACCTCATGCTTTTATCACTACTTTTTGATCACCCTCTCTTCTCTTACTCACTTACTGGCTACTCCTATGCGAGGCTATGTCCTTAATATTAGTACCAGACACAACTTGTACTTTCCCATTTTTTGCTTACTTCATTTCTGCATTTTTTCAAAATACATAATAACCGTTCCTTTACCTGCTTTCATATTTTACACTGTATATTCAATTGTTGTTTGCTTTTTGTCATTGTTTGATTGTTTTTTGATTATTGATGTGTTTGAACTGTAAAGTTTATAGTATGATAGTGGAGCTTTTCTCCTCGGGCCTCTGCTGAAAATGGACATGTATCCAGCTAGACTAGCCCGGTTAACAAATGTAAAATAAAATAAATAAATAAAATAAATAAATAAAATAAATTTCTCAGGGTCCTAAGGGTGTTAAAGTGGCCTCTGCTAAAAATCCTATTCCCTTTGACCAAGAGTCCAGGGCTTTGGAGAGATGGGGTAAAAAGGTTTATACTTCTGCTACATTGTTTATTAGGGCTTTGAGCTGTCAATTTCATATGCTGGAGTATCAGCAATACCTTTTGTCTGTATCTCAACAAAAGATGTCAGCTGTGTCTATTGGTGTGGATAATCAGGAGTTACAGGATTTATTGCATGCTATTGAACAAGTGGGTAAACATACCCTACATTGTGGTTTTGATTCTTTGGAAGCTTCTTGTAGGGCTGCAACAACTGGCGCTGTTATTAGAAGACATGCTTGGTTAAGAGATCAAAGCTTGCCGGATCAGATTAAAGCCAAACTTTTGGATGCCCCTTTGCAGCACGATGTTCCGTTTGGGTCCAAAGCTGAATAGGTATTGAAGAAAATGGAAGACAAAGCCAAATCTATGCAGACAGTTAAGGATTTTCTACAAGTGCAACCTCCTAGATTTAGCAGACACTGGCCAACTAATCCTTGGTCCTTTCCGGGATCGGACAGGTCGCAGAGAGGCAGATTCAGGCGTTCCAGAGGTAGGGGACAGTCACAGTCCCATTTTAGGAATAGGCAGTGGAGTGCCCCCTCTCCCAAGGGAGGTGAAGATAAGTCTCAGCCCTACCGAAAACAGTCTTTATGACTCTCCCTTTCTGGTTCCAGGGGCTCCTCTCCTGGAAGCTCCTTTGGGGGGAAGGATTTCTCTTTTTTATCAAAATTGGAGCCACATAACCCGGGACAAATGGGTTCTGGACATAGTCACAAGAGGTTACAGATTTCATTTCCACACTATGCCAAAACCGAACGGTTGGCCAGACCTGCCAAATCATCAGTGGGCAGAGGCACATTCAGTCCCTCCTGGCTATGAGGGCCATAGAATTGGTACCAAATTTAGAAATAGGGCAAGGTTTTTATTCCAGACTTTTCCTGGTTCCCAGGAAGGAAAATTCGTGGAGACCAATCCTGGACCTCTCTGTACTAAACACCTTCCTAGGTATACCAAAATTCAAGATGCTCACTCTGCAGCAGCTGCTGCCTATGTTGGGCAAGAATGCTTGGATGGTGACTTTGGACTTAAAAGACGCTTACCTGCATATTCCTATAAGGCAAGAGTGCAGAAGGTGTCTGTGTTTCAAAGCGGGCTTGAAATATTAACAGTTCTCTGTGCTGCCCTTTGGCTTATCTACTTTGCTCAGGGTCTTTACGAAGTGCCTGACACCAGTAATGGCGTTTTGCAGATAGACTGGGATTCAAATTTACCCTTATCTGGACGACTGTCTTCTTCAAGCGGACGACAAAGACACTCTACATCGGCATCTAGCTTTTGTGCAGCGTCGTCTTCTGTGCCTCGGTTTCAGAGTGAATCTAAAGAAATCAAATCTGGTACCCACACAACAGATTACTTTCCTGGGTGCTCTTCTGAGTACTTCAACCCAGATGGCTTCCTTGACACCAGACAAAAAAGTGCAACTGGCTTCTTTTTTCCGACACCTGGCTTCAATGAAACAGCTGACTGCAAGAAAAATTCTGCAGGCTTTAGGTTACTTGGCCTCCTGCATTCTGCTAATACCATATGCAAGGCTGCATATGAGGAAACTGCAGTGGTACCTCAAGAGTGTCTGGTTTCAGCATTGCCACAGTTTGGAAACAGTGGTCACGATTTTGCCTTGTCTCCAGCGAGAGTTTCTTTGGTGGGCCGAAGCCTGTCTACAGAACAAGGGGAAGCCTTTTTGTCCTCCGCCGACTGACCAAGTTCTGACAACGGATGCTTCAGATTATGCCTGGGGGGCCCACATGCACGGGAGATGTCTTCAGGGTGTTTGGACGAAGGACCAAACGCACCTGCACATAAATTTGAAGGAGATGTTAGCTGTACAGAACGCCCTGATAGCCTTCAGGAACCTTCTTCTACCAGGACAATTGTTGATACGGACAGACAACACTACAGTAATGTGGTACATCAACAAGCAGGGGGGCTCTCACTCTTATCCCCTGTGCAGATTAGCCATGAATCTCTGGTATACTGCTCTGACCTGCAGTGTCGACTTACAGGCGCAATTCCTGCCAGGGAAAGACAACACTCTGGCAGACGCCTTGAGCAGACTCATTTCATATCCACACGAATGGATGTTGGATGTTCAGGATGATTATAATGGCTTTACCAGAAAGGCTCATCCAGACTCTGCTACACTTTGCTGTGAAGGAAAGGTTAGTTTGCTTTTATTTTTTGTATTTTGTATTAATTTATTGCCTTTCTATATTTTGAATACTGTGGTTTGTTTTCTTTACCTTGTGTTTTACTTGCATTCTGCTTTAACAGCATATTAAAACTTCAAAAGAGACCACAGCTCTCTCTCCTCTGAGTCAGGCAGAATGTTTCCCCACCCTCTCACCCAGTCACAGTTGTCTTGTTAAATACCACTGTCTTTCTAGTTGCCTGCCTCTTATGTTAGTCTGACCATATATCTCATTTCCTCTCTACTTTCACTGGCTTGTGTGAGTACAAAATCATCATTTTTGAAATCCCCCCCCTTCAACAATTTAAATTTATTGGCCATCCTGCTGTATTCCATAGTACCAGAATACAAAAGTGACCACCCCTTTCAATCCATCTTGCTGTTTTAAAAATAGTAACTCTCCACTAAACCTTACTTTTTAAAAAGGTAAAACTTAAGTTACCTACTTTCACATCTAACTTCTCTAGTGCACACTGCAGTGTGCATTTTTTTTTTCATCTTACTTTTAAGCATCCCTGTGACTAGCACTTTCTCTAATACCTGCTGGAAAGCACTAGGAAGCCTTAAACTGATACAAGCACTCAACTCTCCTTGTTAATAAGGAGAAATTAATAGTAGGCACTAAACAGCCTATAATTGCAAAGTACCTTGCTAAGGTAAGGGAAAACAGCTCCTGTACTTTACAAAAAAAAAAAAAAAGCACCAAACCAGGCATGTCCAAGGGTCAGCTTCCGGTGATTTCTCCTGTCCACCTGGTGAATCTGGGCATACCGGGGCAATGCAGCAATTGCCTCTTGTACACACACAACCCTCTCCTCCTACCACCCAACACTACAACCTGTGAGAGATGCACTTACATAGCCAAAATGGAAGCAAAGCTCTCTCCACCCAAGATTGTGCTAGACAGTCAAGAGGACAAGGTTAACACCCACACTACACCTCAAGCAACACATAGCCCTTTTAAACCCACACCACCAACACCCACACATAGCAACACTAAATCCACATATGCAAAGGCCCTTAACTGTAACCTGCCCAAGCAACAAGGACCTCTGAAGCTGAAACGCAAACAAACACCAATCACAACCAAAGTGTCACATAGTTCACAACATCAGTGTGCCACCCAGCAACAGCCCCTAAGGCAAGACAATGTACCTAACACTTTAGTCATAGGTGACTCTGTAGTCCGGCACACTGATGTCCCTCTCACTAGGTTGAACAAGGAGAAAAGTACAGTCAGCTGCCTGTCGGGTGCCAGGATCCGCCACATAACGCATGCACTCAAGTCACTCCACAACAAGTACAAATATGACTCTGTCATTGTCCATGTTGGAGTGAATGACTTGAGACGTACCTCCCTGGACTACATGAAAAGAGACATGGAAGAGCTCTCGGATCATGTGGCCCAGGCAGGTATGACCCTAGCCTTGAGTAGCATCCTGCCTTTGCCCAGAATGATACCACAATATAAGGACAAAATGATTGACTTCAACAATTGGCTAAGCTTCTGGTGTCATTCAAAGGGGATCCAGTATCTGTCTGCCTGGGACGACATGATTGACAGACCACGATGCTTTGCCAGAGATGGTCTGCACTTGTCTCCCCTGGGATTCAGGTTACTGGCTAAGGCTCTTGCAACCCCTATAGTGCCTTTTTTAGGCAAAGTTCAAAGGACAAAACCACCACTGTAACAGGTACAAGCATGCAAAATCTGAAGGTAATGCTACTCAATGCTAGAAGTCTAAACCTCAAAATGCACTCTCTCGAGGCACTCCTAAAAATGGAGAACATCGATATCTGTGCAGTAACTGAGACCTGGTTCAAGGCTCCAGAGAGCACCCCTGCAATACCAGGCTACAACTCTTACCACACTTTTCGGCCACCAAACCAGGACTGAAACACTAAAGGTGGAGGAGTGTCAATATTCACCAAGGATATTCACACCACCAGGCTAGTTGCCCAACACAATGCGTCTGAAATTCTCCAGGTGCAACTAACACTAGGTAAGACTGCAATCCAAACTGTAGCTTGCTACAGATCCCCCACCATACCCCAAGATTCTCACTACATCTTTCTAAACATACTGGAAAATATTAAGATAGAAGCAAACACCCTAATACTGGGTGATTTTAACTACCCTGCCATTAACTGGGAAAACTACTCCTGTACCAACACCATTGCCCAACGGTTCTTGGAATTCATAAATTCCAATGCCCTGGATCAACTAATCCATAGTCCCACCAGGGGGTCCAATATTCTAGACCTGGTCATTACCAACATGGGAAATCGATGCTCCACACCTATGGTCACCCCCTCGTTAGTCAGGTCAGACCATAAGCTAATCACCCTTAACATCCAGATCCCTCCCCCACTCCCCAGTAAGGAAACCTCCATAAAAAACTTCTCCAAAGCTAACTTCATACTACTCAAGTCAGAAGTGACAAACTTCATGACACCTATGCAGACGGGAACTGAAAGTTCAACTGCTGAATCCTACACTAAGGCACTGTATGAGCACATCCACTCATGCATGAATCGTGCCATCCCAAATAGAACCAAGGTGCTCTCATCCAAAAAAAGGAAGCCAATCTGGTGGTCCCCTGCCATAAACAAACTTTACAACAAAAGGAAGAAACTGTTGCAGAAAAGAGGAAAATCCCAGGATGCAAAAAACTCCCTTACAAGCCTCAGTAAGAAACTGAGATCCCTCATAAAATCCTCCAAAGCTAGTTATGAAAATAAAATTGCCAAAGATTCCAAAGACAACCTCAAGGCATTCTATAACTATGTCAAGAATCTAAATGGCAATGCTCAGATCTGCTCCGAGCTAAAACAGAATGGCATTAAATATACTGATCCCAAGGATATTGCCAATATCCTGGCAGATTGATTCAGTGCCAACTTCACCCCCCCTCTCAACCCCTAAATGGCCCATCTCAATACTGGAAGATTGCCAAATTCCGGTATTAATGGCCACACAGGTAAAAAACGCACTCTCCAAAGCTAAGAATACAGCATCCATGGGACCAGATGACATCCCGGGCTGTGTACTACATGAACTACAAAATGAACTGGCACCTCACCTAAGTGTCTTGTTTAATCATAGACTCACCTCAGGATTTGTGCCCACTGAGTGGTGCACAGCTACAGTTATCCCACTCCACAAGGGGGGATCCACCTTGGATCCCGGAAACTACCGTCCCATCAGTCTGACAAGCCTTATCTGCAAGGCCATGGAGCGTATTATCATGGAATTTATAAACAAAGACATTGGCAACCTTCAAACACTGGACCCCACCCAGTTTGGGTTCGTGAAGGGCCGATCTTGTCTCCTGAACCTGATTGACTTCTTCGAATCAGTCTCCAGAGCCATGGACAAGGGTAGGGTGGTCCACACAGCCCATCTAGACCTTGCCAAGGCCTTTGACACCATCCCCCACTCTGGAATCATAGATAAACTTATTAAACTGGGCGTTAATCCCTACGTCATCCAATGGGTTGCTAACTGGCTTACTGAAAGAACCCACACTGTAAAAGTAGCCGACTCCAAATCCAGCTCCAGACAAGTGACAAGTGGAGTACCTCAGGGTTCAGTCTTGGGACCGCTCTTGTTTGGCATCTACTTCTCTGAAGTACAGGCCAACACTAAGGGACTCTGGCTAACAATGTTCGCAGATGACTGCAAACTGGGAGCCATTATTGAATCCCCAAATGATGTGGATACTCTACAAAAGGGCCTTACAGAAACAGATGCTTGGTGCCAGAACCATGGGCTCAAGCTCAATGCCAAGAAATGTATAGTTATCCCCTTTGGGAAAAAACATATATTTGTGAATTACCATATAGGTGGCAGTACACTAAACACAGAAAGTGTGATAAGAGACTTAGGGACACAGGTGGACAGTGGTCTCACCTTCGATAACCACATCGCCACAACAGTCAGGAAATCCTTCTATGTGGCACACCTCATCACTAAGGGCTTTTCATCCAGAAAAAAGGAGGTCATTGTCCCACTGTACTCATCCCTCATTAGACCCATTATAGAATACAACGCCCCGTTTGGTATGTACCTCTCAAGACATCTGCAACAACTGGAAAGGCCGCAGAAATACCTCACTAAAAGAATCACAGGCCTAAAGCAGATGCCCTATGCTGACCGCCTTAAAAAACTCCAGCTATACTCTGTCGCATGTCGTCTACTCAGAGGCGATCTCTTCTTAACATCCAAGGCCATGTCAAACCCAGAGCTGTTGGACATGCTACACTTAAAGAAATCCCAATCACTCAGAGCCACACGCTCCAGGGATCTAAACCTTGTCATCACAATAAACAAAACATGCTGGAGGGATAGGTTCCTGACCCAGAGACTCCTCAGACTCTGGAATAGATTTCCCATACATGTCAAGCAGTGTGCCTCTCTGGCCCTCTTCAAAAGGAACCTTGATGATTGGATGGGAGAAAGGAAATTCACCCCGGGGATCATGTCAGTTGCCCTGCTAGACAGGGGTCCAGGGAAGTAAATAGTGTGGGAAGAAGTAGCCAGGGAATTGTTATGGCTAGGCTTGTATAGGCCCTAGGGCTGATAGCCTAGTACCAACCTATGGGGATGTCCAGACATAGATCTCTTTGCATCCCCTCAGAATCATCAACTTCCAACATTCTGCACAAGGACCTACCACAAACTAGCATGGAAAGTGGATGCCCTCTCATTCAGTTGGTAACACCTCTTAGTATATGCTTTTCCTCCCTTTCCTCTTCTACCTCGGGTACTTCTGAAGATAAAACAGGACAGACCGCACATGATTCTACTGGCTCCCAATTTGCCTCGGCAGTTCTGGTATTCCAATCTGATGACCTTGGTTCAGGAGCCTCCCTGGATTCTGCCTCAAATCCCTCATCTACTGTCTCAATGGGACGGCCGGATACTGCACAGTCATGTCAAGACTCTGCATCTAGCTGCCTGGCAGATCCAGGGTCTGTAAACACCTCTGCCCTTTCCAAACAAGTTTTGGATGTAATCCTTGAAGCTAGATGGCCCAGCACTAGAAAATCTTATGCGGGAAAATGGAAAAGATTTTGCTCCTGGAGTCAAGTCCAGAGTGGTGATTCTTCTGTTCTGAACATTCCTCTGATTTTACAGTATCTGACAGAGTTATTACATATGGGCCTATCTTTTTCGTCTATTAAGCTTCATGCTTCTGCTATTTCTGCACATTACGATACGGATCCTCCGATTTTTTTTCTCATCCATTACTTAAACAATTTCTTAGAGGGGCTAAGAATATTCGGCCCCCTGTAAGGGCTCCTGTTCCCACTTGGGATCTTAACTATGTTTTGGAGAAATTAACTTTGTCTCCTTTTGCACCTGCAGCTTCCACGGATTTAAAATTTTTGTCTTGGAAAACTGCTTTTCTTTTAGCTATTACCTCTGCTAGAAGAATTTCGGAATTGCAAGCACTCATGGCTGTGGAACCCTTCCTTATTTTTCATCAGGACAGGGTATCTCTACGGACTAATCCCACATTTATGCCCAAGGTGGTTTCAGCAGTGGCCTTGAATCAGTCTATTCATTTGCCTACCTTTTATCGTAATCCTCAAAGTGAGGAAGAAAGTCTTTTGCACTCTCTAGACGTGCACAGACAGCTTCGTCTGTACCTGGACAGGACCAAGATTTTCCGGAAATCTGATCAGTTGTTTGCCGCTTATGCTCCTACTGTTCAGGGGAAAGCAATCACTAAGCAAACTATTTCCAAGTGGATTGCCCATTGCATCAAGTTCTGTTACTTTTATTATGGTAATCTGGTTCCTGTTAATGTTAGGACTCATTCTACCCGGGCTACTGCTACTTCAGCAGCTTTTCTTTGTGGGGTTCCTACCAAGGATATTTTGGAAGCTGCTACTTGGACTTCTGTACATACTTTTTCTAAGCATTACAACCTCCCTCTCTATTCTAAATCCAGGGCAGATTTTGCTTCTGCGGTTTTGCAAAGTTTTGTGACCGCTCCCTCTGTTTCTCCTCCAGCCACCCTTTCTTAGTTTTGGGACTCAACCCTACAGTGATGATTGCAACAGTGAACCACGAAGGACATAGTACAGTCGTGTACTCTTACCATAAATGTAGATGTTCGAGTGTGTTCACTGTTGCAGTCCGGGTTACCCTCCCTCCTATCCCCTCTTTTGTTTTTTCCTTGAGTATTGTCTGTTATGAGGTATTTTGGCTGCTGAGGTTTGGGCATGGTTTACTTTTTAGCCTTTTCTTTCTGGGCACCTGACTTCTGGGGCAAGAAAAACTGGGGAAATGGCATCAGCTGTGGTCTTTATACGTTCTGGCGCATTGACGTCAGGATAAATGCGACCTCAGTTGGTGCCCGATCCAGACTTTGGGATTCTGGCCGATCGGGGGCTGCTGCTGGCATGAAGAACCCTACAGTGATGACTGCAACAGTAAACACACTCAAACATCTACATTTATAGTAAGAGTACACAACTGTACTTTTCTTGTTTATTAATACACTCCTCATTTTTCTTCAAATTTGTGCAGCTCTGTAGGTACTGTGGAAAAATGGGTATGTGCTAAAATGACTGTTTTGTCTTCTGTTTTGTATAATGATTTAAGTTTACAAGTTTGTTAGGTTTGTATATTGTAGCTGTGATCTGATGCCGTTTTCATTCTTTCTCATTCTTTCTCAACTTGCTGGTCTTGGATCTGACCCTCTGATCCGACTCGGCCATTTTCCATGCTAGCTCCTCCCAGCCTACCCATAATGCCTCATTCCCCCAGCCTACCTCTGATCTCGTTTGTCACTTGTAGAGTAAGTTTTGGGGTTTCGTTGCTCTAGTATAAGCTGTGAGTTTAGTGGTTACAATTTATTGCTAACTATTTTCCTACTCTGACTTGTTTCTTTCCTGTTTTTTTCTGCTAGTTAGTTAGTCAGGTTTTCTGTCCATCTTAACTCCCTTCCCGCCTTCTCTGTCTTTCTTTCTTTCTGTAGTTCTATATCTCAGAAAAAAAAATTCTTACTTAGCTTATTATGGTGGAGTCCAAGTCCGATTCTAGGCTGGACAAACCTTTAGAGTTTAAGAAATGCACTTCCTGTAGGCACAAGATCCCATTGTCTGATACCCACACTGGGTGCGTGTACTGTCTAGGGCTAGTTCATTTAGATAACTCTTGTACTATTTGTGAAGCTTTCCATCGGAGAAACAAGCTGATTCTCAAGAGTTTGCTTCCTTCATCCTCCTCTTCTGCTGTTCCTTCCACTTCAGGGGCTCAACCCCCCTCCAGTAAGCACAAGGAGACCTGGAAAACCAAGAAACGTTCCCCTGATAGGTAGTCTTCAGCTGTTTCAGAGCTGGTAAAAAAGGTTCCAAAGTCCTCAGATCAGAAATCCTCTGAGCCGACTCTCTCACTTCTGCACCTTGTCCTACTCCACCTCTAGCTCCACTCGCAGGCTCGGAGCCAAGTTTATAGGCACAGAGATCTACCCTACAGGAGGTCTTTCCCAGAAAACCTTTGAGACCACCTTCAGTGACTTTGTCCATCAGGTCCTCTCGTATATTATCCCAGAATAATGTGGATAAGCTGATGAGGCAGCTTTTTTGGGCATAGATTCAGATGAGGGTTTTGCCAGCTCCATCCCCCACTGGATCCATGAGCAGACTTTCCTGTTTTTGCCATGTAGCTCATTCTCTAATCCAGTCTTCAGTTTCGGAGTCTGCAGGGACATTGTTCCCAAAAGCTAAGACATTGGAGCCGATAGTGGTAACCGTCTCCAGCCTACACAGCATGCTCAGCTGTAACCTCATCTGTGCCTGGCATGTCTCGTAGCTGTAGCCTCAACATCGAATCTGCGGGGGGGGGGGGTGACTT
This sequence comes from Protopterus annectens, assembly GCF_019279795.1. NCBI lineage: Eukaryota > Metazoa > Chordata > Ceratodontiformes > Protopteridae > Protopterus > Protopterus annectens. The sequence goes on from NC_056739.1 coordinate 1,360,639,461, forward strand.
TGACTCCGAAGATTTCTGAGCAGTTGCTTCTCCTTGGAGCTTTGGCATTCACTGGCTTGGCACAGACTCCCCCTTCATAGCGGAGGTTTCTAGGTGCTCTGGGGCTTCCCTTCCATTAGTTTTGGCTTTGGAGGAATGACTCTTGGGTATTCAGACTCCCTCTGTCTTCAGAGTGGTGGAGAGGGTTCTCTCTCATCCTAGGAGTGCCTTGGTTCTTTCTCCTTCGGCACAGCTCCCCGCCCCATGGATCCTGTGTCTGAGGCCTCTCGCCTACCATGGGGCAGCCAGCTCCTTTTCTTCTGATACCTTCCCGGAACATTCCACTGAGGACATTCCTCAGAAGAGACGGTGTAAAAAGGGGCACCTGGATTCCTCCCTGAAATCTCTTGCTACTGACAGTGATTTTGAGGAGGGGGGGGGTCCTCAAGATCTCCACCTGAGGATGTCTCTTTTGCAGACATCATAAAAATACTCTGCCAAAGAGGTGCTTGGTCTACCCCCCTCCCCGGAGGAAACCGTGCTGTTGGAGGCTTTTGGGTCCAGCCCCCATCTACATTCTGAGTGATCCCCCCTGCTGATGCATTATTGACCTTGTATCTCCCAGGGCATGGAAGGAACTGGACACTGTGGAGCCCATACCACAGAGGAACAACAAAATTCTTAGTGCACCTACAGATAGGACACATTGGACAAAAAGGATTGTAGTAGATGCCATGGAGGAGCTGGCACAGGAAAGCTCCTCTGTCCATCCCCCTAACAGAGAGTTTAGGGCTATGGACAGGTTTGGCAAGAGTTTACACTTCACCTTATGAGTGTTAAACTACTTATCCCATTTTACTAGATTACAGAGAGTCCTTGTCAAAGAACTCTCTAATTCTACCTGAGTCCCTGTCTGCCGATGATCAAAAGACCTTTTCCTTCAGAATGGCCACTCTATGAATGATAGCAGATGCATCATGAGGTTGATTTCCCACACTTCAGAGGGTGCCTCTAGTGTGGCCGGTTCAGGCATTACCATTAGGCACCATGCCTGGCTGCGGCTGTGTGACTTTGTATAACCTTTCACGGTGTCATTCTTGGTACACCCTTTGATGAATCTTCTTTGTTTGGATTAACTGTCAGAGGCACACTCTCCCATAGTGAGAAAGATGGAAGACTTTGTATGCTATCTGAATTAGTTTTTCTACCCCACAAAGGTCCTTCTCCAGCAACTAGCATGGGGGAAAAAAATTGTGGTTCAAGAACTCTCAAGGCCCTTTTCAGGAATCTGAGAGAGACTTTTCCCCCAGAGGCAGAGGGGGGTAGTGATTATGATGAGAGACGCCATCCCCATGGCAGAGGGGGTCCGCAGAACTCAGGATCTCGAGATTCTATCTTGGACAGACCCTTGCAGCTCTCATGAAAGGTTGCCCAGCTGCCCTCCTTTGAAGGCAGTTGAGGGGTGCTTTTCCATAAATCCACAAGCCTGGGCAGCTATCACAAATGATCAGTGGGTACTAAGAATTGTATTCAGAGGATACTTTATTCCCTTTTTGGAAAACTCCAAACCAAAGACTTACATCTCTGATGTTCCACGCAATCAGAGGGAGAAGGCAGCTCAAGTAATTGCAAAACTGCTGCAAAGAAGGCATCCAGGAGGTCTGGCATCTACTCAAGATTCTTTTTAGTACCAAAAAAAGACAGGGGACCTAAGGCCGATCCTGGACCTGACATCGCTGAAAATCAGTAAGGAATTAAAAATTCAGGATGGTCATGGACCAGTCCATTCTACCGTTTTGGGAATGGATGACTGGATGTGCTCTGTAGACCTGAAGAATGTGTACTACCACATCAAAATGGACAGGCGTTCCAGATGGTACCTTCATTTCAGGCTGGAAGTCAGCCATTACCAATTCAGATCACTTCCGTTTAGTCTCATTACAGCCACCATGGTGTTCACCAGATGCGCATAGCAGTGGTCGCCATGCATCTCAGGCTGCAGGGATTCCATGTGTTTCCATATCTGGATGACTGGCTCCAAACCGCTCAAACTAGGCATCTACTCGTTCAAGCCAGGGATTGTCTGTTACAGCTAGCTCCTGCTCTAGGCATAACTCATCAATACACAGAAATCCCATTTACAACCAGTACAAACCATAGACTTCATAGGAGCATGTCTGGACACATCAACCCGGGTCTGTCTCACACCGGGCAGGATTACAAGTTTACAACTACATATCAAACAGATTCTAGCTAGTGCAACTACCATGGCAAGTATGATTCTCAGGGCTTTGGGCTTGATGGGCAGTCACAGTAACTGTTACCCACAGCACGCCTACTCATGAGTCTTGCAATGGACACCAGCAGTCTAGTAGTCGTTACACAGGCATCCCTTACACCTTCTGATCAATCTATGCAGAGAATTTCTCAGAGGTCACATAGGGACACCCCTTTGTTCTTCTCCCCCCTTACAGAGCCACGCTGACCATGGATACTTCCCATAGTGGGTGAGGGCATTTTCTGGGTTGGATGGTCCAAGGCACACGGACTTATCAGGAGACCAAATTGCATATCAATGTACTGTAGATGAGAGCGGTTCTTCTAGCATTGCAAGCACTGTAGAGCTTTCTTCCTCTAGGGACTATTGAGGTACAGTCAGGAAGTATGTCAGTCTGGTACATCAACAAACTGGGAGGAGCCAGATCTTGCCCATTGTGTCGAAGTGATGAGGGTGTGGCAATGGGTGATCTCTACCAACCATTTTCTTACTGCAGGGCACATTCCAGGGGAGACCAACATCCTGGAGGACAGGCTCAGCTGAGTTCTTTTGATGCCTGGTGAGTGGTCTCTGACTCAGTCAGTGGCAAATATGATTCTCTTCTAATGAGGTCAGCCCTGCTGCAATCTGTTTGCGTCCCCCTTCAACAACAGATGCAGCATTTTCTTTGCCCTGATCCCTCCTCAGGGAGACCCACCAAGTGATGCTGTAGTCCATGCTTGGCCCCAGGCCTACTTTATGCTTTTCCTCCAGTTTTCTTGATTCCCAAATTCCTGCAGAAAGCATACTGGTTGAACAGCAAAGTTATCCTCATTGCCTCCTTCTGGCCTCATAAAGTCTGGTTCACCTTTCTTTGATCTCATCTAATTTGTCTGCGGGTGACTCTGGATGTAGTTCCAGATCTACTGTCTCACCCCTCAGGGCATACTCACCCAGATCTCCAAAGACTGAAATTAACCACATGGTTTCTCCAATTTTGATGATGGCAAGGCATTCCAGGCTTTAATCCCTGGTTTGCAAAATTTTGGATGTTAAGTTTGTCAATCTCGCCTTCATTCTTGCTTGATGGGTTCAGAGCCGATCCTCGGCTCCGACTCGGCACTTGCTAAGCTCGAGAGTCACTTTTACCAGCTCGAGGCAGCCCCATATCCCATGATGCAAGGCGGTAAGTACCTAGATCTCGTTTGCCGCTTTCCTGATGAGGTCCTCCTTTTGCCAGCTCCTGGTAAGTGTTAGTTTTAAACTACTTTTTGCCCCTAAATTTTTAGCCTTTTTCACTTTTCTTTAGAATACCTTCTTTTTTACTTAATTGTAAGCCCTTTTCTGACTAAAATTATATTTCCTTCCCCTTCTTTTAGTCAGGCCTTTATTCCCTCCCATCCCCCCCCCCCCCCTGTCAGGGTGTGTGTGTGTGAGAGGTTAGTTACTATCTTATAGATAACTTTAGTTGTCTGATTGGGACTGTGTTGTTGTGTACTGTTTGTATACAACTATGTCCAAAGAAAGGGTCTCAGGCTTTAAGAAGTGTGACTCATGCTGTCAGAAGATGTCTCTGACAGACAGTCACACTTCTTGTTTATATTGCCTGGGACCTCTCCACCTGCAGGACTCCTGTGCAATTTATCATTCCTTTAGCCAGAGAGTCCTGCAGGAGAGGAGAAATAAGTTGATTTTAAGGGGTCTCCTTAAACCGGAGGGCTCTCCGGCCAAATCGGCTCCGAGCAAGACTTCTAAGTCTTCTAAGGCCCAGGCTTCTGTATCTAAGCCGGTGGCCTCGGCTCCGGCTCCTTCGGAGTCGAGATCGGCTCCGGCTGGAGCCGATCCTGTCTTGCAAAAATCTTCGGCACCGATGGCTATCGGTGCCGATACTGCTATGGTCACATCGGTGTCGGCTCCGACTGGCTCCGACCACCATGTGGCTCAGGCTTCGGTGTCGGCGCCGACCGGCTCCGACAACGTTACTGTTATGTCTGTATCGGCTCCGGCTGGAGCCGATGCATCGAGACTTTCATTCGGAGCCGAAAAGTCCTCGGCTCCATCTGGATCTGTGGTTTCTTCGGCTCCGATGGTTCCTTCGAGGAAGAGGTCCAGGTCCCCCTCCTTGGAATCGATACTTTCGGCTCCAGCCTCACCTCTCCTTTCGGAGCAGAGCCATCGGAGCCGATCATCTAGGTCGTCCAGACTTTCAGACCACGATTTAGAGAGGGTGGTAAGTAGATTATTGAAATCACAGGCACTGGCCCAGATGCTGCATAGTCCGTCTCAACAGACGACTATTAGTCCACACCCTCTTCAAGTTCCTCCTTCGACTCTACCTCAGAGTCGAAGGAGGAACTTGAAGAGGGTGTGGACTAATAGTCCACACCCTCTTCAAGTTCCTCCTTCGACTCTACCTCAGAGTTTGGAGCTGGAGTCTTTGGGGATAGTTACTGCTATGGCTGAGGGGGCGGATACCCCCCCCTTCTGCACCCTCGGCATCTACTCTTATCTCCTCTTCGAGACCTTCCTTGGAGGGATTCGGTGGTCGGGCTTCCCTGGTCTCCTCCGAGGGGGTGGGTGGCATCGGACCCTTGTCCGACCCCGCTCTTCCCCTTGGAGCCTCGGCCTTGGTGAGCTCGGCTCCGACATCTGCCTCGGAGCCTTCCCTTTCAGTGGGCCCTGGAGTCCCGGTTTCTTCGGAATGGGTTCTCTCAGATCTCCCTGGGAGGGGGGCCTTCGAGGTGATGAAGAGTGCGCTGGCCACTGGGCTCAGCCAGCAGTCCATTCCCTTAGCTACTCCCTCTACAGTGCCTGTCGATATCTCTTCCATCTCTCTTGCTCCCGGACCCAGAGATCCACCGCCTCAGGTTTCCCCACTGGGAATAACCCCCTCTTCCGAGGATTCTCCTGATCAGTCAGGAGATCCTCCGCGCAAGAGGACTTGTACGAGGAAACACCTAGACTCCCCTGAGTCTATCACTTCAGATACCGACTTAGATGAGTCGGAGGGATCCCCAAGATCCCCCTCTGAGGATGTCTCCTTTTCAGACATCCTAGAACTCCTAAAACAGAGGGGAAACTGGCCCTCCACAAATCCCTCTGAGGATGAGTCGGTATACCTAGAGGCGTTTGGATCTCGGCCCTCCACCTCCTGGGTGTCTCCGCCTTTCGACCCCCTTATGGAGGTTATTGCTCGAAAGGCTTGGGCTGTTCCTGACTCTGTTGAGCCAGTTCCTAGGAGGCCGTCTAAATTTATTACTGCCCCTTCGGAAAAGCAATTCCTTACGAAAGGTGTCCCTGTTGATGCCATGGTGGTGGCGGCTGCCACTAAGAAGGAACTTGCAGATCCTTCTGTACCAGTCCATCCTCCTAATAAGGATTCTAGGACCATGGATAGGTACGGCAAGCAGATGTTCTCTTCAGCGACCTTTGCTATGCGCTCGCTGAACTACTTATGTCACTTCACCAGACTCCAAAGGGACATCCTTAAGGAACTAGGTGAAGTAGTACAGGATCCTACGGCTGCAGGGGCTCAAGAGAAAATTGCTTCTCAGCTAGGAATCCTAAATTCTATAGCTAACTCCTCCATGCGACTGATATCATATGCAGCAGATGGAGCGAGTAGAGCCGCAGGTACAGGGGTGGCTCTTAGACGTCAATCCTGGATGCGGCTCTGTAATTTTGCAGATCCCTTTAAGGCGTCCTTCACAAACTTTCCCTCTGATGGGTCAGCTTTGTTTGGCCCTCAAGTGAAGGATACTTTGACCAGGTGTGAACAGGACGGCAAGACTCTTTCTGCCATAGGGGTCCGTTTTTCCACCCCTTCTAGACCTTACCCCAAAGGACAGAAGGGTGGAAAGATGTGGTTCCACAAATCCCAAGGAGTCACGCCGGATACACGTGGTCAGTTTACCCCTAGAAGCAGAGGGGGTAATAATAACAGACGCCGCTCTAGAGGCAGAGGGGGTCGACAGAACCAGGGAAGCAGAGAGCCTCTCTCTGACAAGCCCTTCCAGCATCCCTGAGATGTTGCCCGACTGTCCATCCTTGGAGGCAGTCGGGGGAAGACTATCGCTGTACCCAGAAGCCTGGCGTTCCCTCTCTCAAGACAGATGGGTACAGTCGATTATATCCGAGGGTTACAAAATTCCTTTCGAGGAAAGTCCCTTCTCTCACACAAATTCCCTTCCAGATGTACCACCCGGTCTAAGGGAAGTTGCAGAGTTAGAAGTATTAAAGCTTCTACAAAAAAGAGCCATTCAGCCAGTTACAACAGACCATTCAGAGCCCGGAATCTACTCAAGATTCTTTTTGGTCCCCAAAAGACGGGAGACTGGAGACCAATATTGATCTCAGCAGACTCAACAAGTCTGTGAGAAAGACAAGATTTCAATGGTCACACTTCAGTCAATTTTGCCCTTCCTAGAGAAGGACAACTGGATGTGCTCAATAGATCTTCAGGACGCGTACTATCACATAAAATTCACAGACGCTCCAGAAGGTTTCTCCGCTTTCGGCTGGGGTCCAGTCATTTCAATTCAGAGCCCTGCCCTTTGGTCTCACTACAGCCCCCAGAGTGTTCACCAAATGTATGGCAGTGGTCACGGCTCACCTGAGACGTCAAGGATTCCAGGTGTTTCCGTATCTCGACGACTGGCTCCTTTCAGCCACCACCAGGCATCAACTTCTTCAAGCCAGGGATTACACACTAAATCTCTGCACTCAATTAGGAATTTCGATCAACTACGAAAAATCCTCCTTATTGCCCTGCCAGTCTATTACCTTCATAGGCGCAAACTTAAACACTGTTCGGATGTCAGCAACCCTCACAGACCAAAGAATCTTAGATATACAAAGTCACGTGAGGATCATCCTTGCCAGCAAAAAGGTGCAAGCCAGAATGGTTCTGAAGGTGTTGGGCCTCATGGCTGCGGCCATTACCCTTCTTCCCCTGGCCCGCTTCTACATGCGTCTGCTTCAGTGGATGTTGTTCACTCAGTGGTCTTTCCAACAACTTCCAATGCGTCATCAAATCCTGGTGACACAAATTTGCAAGAATCATCTTTCATGGTGGATTACTTCTCCCCAGATTCACCAAGGCAGACCCTTTGTATCCCCGGCCCCGTAGCCACTGTCACTACGGACGCCTCCCTGATCGGGTGTGGGGGGGGTCATTATCAGGGCAGGATGGTTCATGGGACGTGGCAACCGTTCGAATACCACCTGCACATAAATGTCCTAGAGATGAGAGCAGTGCTTTTAACGTTGCAAGCCCTCAACGACTTTCTTCCCTTGGGAACAATTGCAGTTCACACAGACAACATGTCTGTAGTATGGTATATCAACAAACAGGGCGGAACCAAGTCCTACCCCTTGTGTCGAGAAGCTCTCAGACTTTGGCAATGGGCGATCTCCTCTCATCGGTTTCTGGTAGCAACGCATATCCCTGGGAAAACCAACATTCTAGCGGACAGATTGAGCAGAGCTATTCTCATGCCTCACGAGTGGTCTCTCAAACAATCTATAGTGGAGGAGATTTTTCTAGAATGGGGCCGCCCATGTTGCGATCTTTTGCTACTCCCCAAAACAGCAAATGCCCAGACTTCTTTTCTCTTCCCACTGCCAGGCCATCCCCCCAGAGACGCTCTAACCCAGGCTTGGCCCCAGGGACTTCTTTATGCCTTTCCTCCCTTTCCGCTGATTCCACAAGTTCTCCAGAAAGCCACCGTTTTGAGAGCCAAAATGATTCTCATTGCTCCCTATTGGCCTCGACAAATTTGGTTTCCGTTCCTCCATCGTCACCTTTTGGTGCAGCCGTGGCATCTGGACCCAGTACCAGACCTTCTGATTCACCAATCGGGTCAGCTGCACCGGTCTATCCCTTCTCTCAACCTCACAGCATGGTTGCTCCACTTCATTCCTTAGCCAGGCTTCCTATGATCTCTAATCCTGTTAGGGATATCATAGTGGCTTCCCTAAAATCCTCTACTAGAAGGATTTATACCAGCAAATGGAAACGCTTCTCTTGTTGGGCAAAAGCTAAAAATATTGATCCTTTTACTGCTCCAGTTCAAGCAGTTTTGGATTTCTTAGCGGAAGTCTTTCACGCGGGCTCTTCATCTTCCACGGTCAAGGTTCAGTTGGCTGCTATCTCGAACTTTCATGTCGGGTTCGCAGATCACAACATTATGTCCCACAGGCTTTGTAGAGCCTTCTTAAAATCTTTCTCCTGAAACCTCCAGTCAGGAGTCCTCCTCCTCAATGGGACCTAAATTTAGTGCTGACATCCTTGATTCTTCCTCCCTTCGAGCCAGCTGTTTCATGTTCCCTGAAATTTCATTCATGGAAAACACTCTTCCTGGTTGCTATTACCTCGGCTAGGAGAGTGTCTGAACTTCATGCTCTCTCTGTTCGTCCCCCTTATTTGGTCTTCCACAAAGACAGGGTATCCTTGAGAACTAATCCAACCTTTTTGCCTAAGGTCGCCTCAAAGAGTAATTTGAACCAGTCTATTGACCTTCCTGTATTTTTCCCAAATTACTCAAACAGATCGGAACAAAAATTACATTATCTTGATGTTCACCGCCAACTCGGATATTATTTGGACAGAACAAAACAATTCAGGAAATCCGATCAGCTTTTTATTTCTTATGCTGATAACAAAAAAGGCCTTCCTGTCTCAAAAGTGACCTTATCTAGATGGCTTTCTTCTGTCATCTCTGAAATCTATCAGCTCAGGGGAAAACAGCTGTGCTCGAAACCTAAAGCGCATTCAACCAGAAGCTTAGCCACTTCCACAGCCTTTCAGGCTAGACTTCCATTAGACACTATTTGTGCAGCAGCCACTTGGGCCACTCCTCATACCTTTGTTTCTCATTACAAATTGGATTTGCCAGTTTTGGCTCTACAGTTCTCAAGAGTCTGTTCCATTGAGCCTCCCAGGATAGAGGTGCTAGGGACGTGGTCCCATCAAGCAAGAATGAAGGCGAGATTGACAACTTAACATTGAGAAGTTATGTACCTACCATAACGTTCCATGTTAGTTGTCTTCTCTCGCCTTCTTTCTTGCGACCCTCCCTCCTTCCCCCTGGCCTGGACAGACCTTTTTCTCCCTACATGGAAGAATGCTTCTTAAGACCATACAGTTCTGGTCTTCCTAACCCATCCTTCAGGCTTTTTTTCTGCCTTTCTTTCTTCCTTCTGGGAAGTTTTTCATGCTAGGTGTTATTGCCTATAGACAACAAACGAGATCTGGGTACTTACCACCTTGCATCATGGGATATGGGGCTGCCTCGAGCTGGTAAAAGTGACTCTCGAGCTTAGCAAGTGCCGAGTCGGAGCCGAGGATCGGCTCCGAACCCATCAAGCAAGAAAGAAGGCGAGAGAAGACAACTAACATGGAACGTTATGGTAGGTACATAACTTCTCATTTCCGCTCATAAGTCTTCTACCATGAAAATCTAAAAGAGCAAATGGAAGAGATTTTCCATATTGGCGTAGCAGGAGCACATAGTTCCTTTTACTGCTCCCATTTTTAAAGTTTTGGATTTCTTGGCTTCCCTTTTCCAAAGTGGAGCCAGTTACTCCACTGTGAAAGTCCAGCTAGCAGCTAATTCTAATTTTCATGTTGGGGAAAATTCATCATCTGTGGCTTCATCTAAACTTTGCAAAACGTTTCTGAGAAGAACCTTTTACTTCACCCCGCCCCCAATCAAGGATCTCACTTCTCCTTTAGATCTGACCATGATATTGCAACATCTAGTCCTTCCTCCTTTTGAACCTGCGGTTAAGGCAGGCTTGAAATATCTTTCACAGAAAACAGTTTTTTCTGGTAACTGTCACCCCAGCAATAAGGATTTCAGGGCTACAAGCCCTTTCTTATAACCCACCCCTTATCTAATGTTATGATAAGAACGTAACTTTTTTTTTTTGTGCCTTTACTTTGGGTGACACTGTTTTATAGTGAATCCTGGACAGTAAAGCAGTCGTATTTAGTACAAGTAAAATGAGACTATGCAGTGTGAGGTAGTAAATATATATGGTACAAATGCAACATTCATTTACATTATTTTATTCTTCAGTATCTTTAGTTATCTTCATAATAATGGGAAAACATGAGATTGCCCATCAAGCAGTAGTGCCTGACAGGAACCATATGTGCACATGCTGTCTCATACACTGAATACTGACATACAGGTAGTTTACAGGATTTCCATTTCACCTGTCAGTATATCTTTCAGATGTAGAAGAAAATCCAAGACCCCAGGAAAAACCCCACACAGGCACAAGGAGGACATTCGGACTCTACATGGAAGACACTCCAGCTTAGGATGGGACCATGGAAGCAAGCTGTGTGAGTAGTGATAACTGCTGCAACATTGAGCCACTCTCAAGTTATTTATATTGAATGGATTAAGGGAGCTACTCTCAAGTTATTTACATTGAATGGATTAAGGACATGAGTCAGCATTTTGCAGCTATAGTTAAGTGTAAGGCAAGTGGCTAACCTAAATGTCATGCTTATTATAAATGTACTCCAGAGGAGGGGAAAAATGGAAAAACACCAAGAAACAAGGAACAGGTGAACCCCCGCCATTCTCACACGTTACAATTTCCCATACTTATTGTCTTTTAGCAAGTATAGTTTGTAACTTATATCCCTTGTCACCCTCACAGTATTCCTACACTCTGTTTAGTTTGTTTTAATGAAATGCTTATTGTGTACTACTTGTGTCTGTTTACACACTGCTGTTTGGTGTGTTTCTAACCGTGTACGTCACACTATGTACGTAATGTCTTTTTTATTGCATGTATAACTGTGCTGCTAGTAAATTATTGGACTGTATATAAATATTAGCAATTGACTGCCGTGCGTATATATCTGGTTAACAAAAGCTTATACATAAATAAAATCTGGCTCATTAACATACAAGCAGGGTGCCCACCTGCAGTGCATGTGGACAAGATAAAGCTAAAAAAGACCCTCAGAAGCTAGAAGACAGTCTGAAGTGGTACTACTAGAACATCTGGAGGACTATCTTCTTTACCATCTTTGGAGGAGGACATGCCTTGGTGCTTGATGTAGAGCACAGAGGAAGGAAGAGTATGCATACTAGAAACGTGCTAAAATGTAGACCCTGACTTGCTGATGGCATGTTAGCAGAAGTTTTGCCCCACTAATTTATTTGCATGTGTTGACATTTGATGGATTGATGTGTGAGTTGACACTATCCTTCCCATGTAACGACAGTCACTAAGCCCACTAAATATGCTTTGCCCAGTAATGTGCTTGAATAACAGCAAGTAAAAATAATGCAGTGGGGAACCTGGTGGTGTCTGAGTGGTAGGATTTTAAAAAGTTTGTATCTAGAGCACAGAAAATCTAGGGAGGACTAGTAATGTAAAAAGCATACTTGTGTTTTAAATGGGAAAAAAAAGCTTATTCTGAAAAATACTGCTGTGAATGCAAATACATGAATGGATGTATAAATAAGTTAATTCAGTTTTCATGTTACTCCTTTAATGTAAAAAAAGGGTGAGGAATATGCTATGCCTTCCAATGACAGAATAGTACAATAAGTGTTTTACATTGTGCGCATTCTGCATCTCTTCATAGACAGTATAACAGCACTGACAGCTCTTAAGAAATATTTGTCACTTCAAGAAAAAGTAGTTAAAGTTGACTGTAAATCATAACATCCAAGTAATAAACTGATCTTGTAGTTTTCTGGTATTACAAGGATGCAAAATGCTTAAACTATAACACTGCTCCATTGTTGCAGAAAGGCATAACCAGTGCAGATTTACTAAAAAAAAGGTCCTGTCTCTTTAACAAAATTGGCCTGACTAGGCCCTTTAAAATGTTTGCAACCAAACATGGCAGTGAAAGGAGAAAAAAAAGTTATTCCTTCAAAATGATGCTCTGTTTAACCAGTGAAACTCAAAGTTGATGTTCAGAGGGTAGAACTGTTTTGCAAAATACCCAATGAGGTTAAAGCAGGTGGGGCTACTAGCTGCAGGGGTTGGTTGTTTCTTAGGGTAGCTTGTAGTGGAAGTTGATTTGGGCTGGAGGAGAGGGGGAGAAGGAGAGAGCTGAATTATTTTTGAAAAGCTTTTTTGACAGGTTTGTACTTCTCATTATAACAGATCATTATATGTTGTTGGTGAAGTATGTGGTGCTCAAATGTAGAGTGACTGCTTGAGTTTTTTATTGTGCTGTTTTTGTGAACTGGTCCGAGAAAGCAGAACAAAAGGACTGATTTAGACAGGAAATGTATTCTGTTTAAATGTTTGGATTTGTCTGCACTTCTTTATTAATTTGAGTTTTAAAACTGTTCACAAGAGTAATTGTGCCAGTGAACTGTTAAATAAATATAATATAAAGTTTAAGAAACTATTTAGGTTCTCTGTATGCCTGCCACTTTAAATGATCATTTTGAAGAAGCTGTGTACAGCTTTCTTTTCTGCCATGTCAGACGGTGTTAACCATAGCTGAACGTTCCTTTCTTAACTGTCTTTTTGTAGTTAACTCATTTAAAATGTAGCACTTTTTTTTTTTTCAACAGAGCTAGGTTACAGGCTGTATTATAGGTGACTTTGTTGTACTGTAAAAAGTTTTATGTAGACATACACACACACAAACTCTGATACATACAAGTATGTTTATATATAAAATGTGTATATAAATATATGTGTATGTAAATGTGTATCCTTGTATGTAAAAATGTGTGTGTATAATATCTCTCTCTCTCTCTCTCTCTCTCTATATATATATATATGTCTGTGTGTGTGTATATATAAATTTATACATACGTGTGTGTGTATAATATATGCAAACACACATGTGTGGATAAATGTGTGTGTGTGTGTGTGTGTGTGTGTGTGTGTGTGTGTGTGTGTGTGTGTGTGTGTGTGTGAATGAATGTTATATGTTCCTGCTAGATAGGCTACATCACCTAATCCTTGCATCCTTTTCCAGGTCTTCTCTTGTTAAATTTGTCAACTGTTTGTTTAAATACTACTCGTATCCTCTTTTTTTGGGGGGTGGGGGGGGGGGGAGTACTAGGGTTGCTTGGTGTAAATGTTCATTTTAATAAAATGTAGGTTTTACTACATTGTCCGTGCCA